>NC_074674.1:300000-422500 GCF_029448725.1 Salvelinus fontinalis
TATCTAGTAGGTTGTGTTATGCCATTACATATTATATCTGGCTATGGCCAGTGATGGTGTCTTGTGAAAGACTCACGTATGGCCTTGTGTCAATTGAAAACGGTTGACTAAATCAGTCAGTGGTTCTCAACGCTCTACTCAGTGACCCCCGGCTGTTCCAAAGGTAGCAGACTTGATTCGACTTGTCAAAACAATAACAGCACATATGGAGTTTTAACAATATAATATGGCTGACCAGAATAACAACCCTGTATGGTTCTTCAAAACGATCTACAAAGAGCCTTTCAGAATGAGAAATATTCTTTATACAATCATTATTAACAAAGGTTCTATAAAGAACCACAAAAGAGGGTTTTATGTAGCCCCGAAAATGGTTGTACCCATAGCACAACACTTTCTTTTGGCGCTATATAGAACAAATGTGAATGGTCATTTATAGAGCATCAAAAAAAGGTTCTATATAGCACCTAAAAGGGTTTTGTTATGGTTACAAGCCAAATAACCCCTGTCTGGTACTATTTAGAACCATTATTTCTTTGTGTGTACAAGCCATTTACAGAACACTCTCTCTTTCTGCAAAACCTGCTTCTGACAACACTCTCTCACTCCTCCTCTCCTCTATACCCCCCTCTTCCCATCCCTCCATCTCTCATCTGTCCCTCTTCTCTCTCTGTGTGCTCAGTTCTCAGTACTCCACTCCCCAAAGGTTCTTTAAATTGATTATTTGTTGTGACAGGCATCTGGCAGTGTTTTGTTTATGCTGCCGGTCAACCACAGTAATTAATTGGGTAGTAATTTATTCACGGTGACGGGATTGCGGCTGAGATGTGATGTTTGGGGAACAGATATACGCAGACACATACGGTCTGTCCTTGTTTCTCTGTCCCTGTCTGTCCACGCTGTGGAGACCAAACTAAACACTTCCATCCCTCCTTCCCTCAGCACTTAACAATAAACTACTGCAGAGGACACAGCCGTTTTTACTATAGATAGTCAATGCATTGCTGAGTTATACGTTTTTGATGAGTAAACCTGGGGCTTCTACATATGTGTTTAAGTGCGGCGTAACTTTGCTTTGGGTACCTCGGTGTCTCGTTCCATAACAACCCAATCTATAATTTGAATCAAACTTAAATGTAAAATGTTAATTGAAGATGAGAGTTTATTAGGTTGATACTTAACTGATTAACACAGGGAACTGGTCATTCAGATATATGTACCTGCATTTCCAGAGTAATCTCCAACGGTCAGTGGGTATCCGTCATCGTCAGGGTCCACAGAGAACAGGCCAACTCCAAACATCCCATACTGGGCATAGGCTGTACTGTTGTCAAAGTCCTCCAGGTCAATCCTCAACTCATAGTTGCCCTGGATGGAGAGAGCATGGATCTGCTTCAACCCTGCAGACAGAGAGAGAGAGAGAGAGAGAGAGAGAGAGAGAGAGAGAGAGAGAGAGAGCGAAATGGAGGGAGAGAAAGAGGAAGAGAGGGAGGGATGGGGTGAGACAGAGGGGGTAGGCGGAGAAAGAGAGCGAGAGAAAGAGAGAGAAAACAGACAAGTTGGGAAGGAGAGAGAATGAAGGACAAAGAAGGAGCAATAGGAAGGGAAGGAGAGAGTTAGAGTTGACCGATCAGAGCCACTCCCTGAGGGAGAGAGACCCCTTGTTGCCTTGAGACAACACCCACACCAAAGTAATTTCATTTCAGGAGCAGCATCTGCTTCGTACTGTGCCATGTGTCTTCAAGGAAAACAGTAACACACTTAACGTCCCTGCCCACCAGTCAGTTCCCAGAAGTCAACCTGCTACAGTAAGTGAGAGGTCCCCTGTCTGGATGATTTAACCCATGGTCTGTCACATAACATCAAAGACAGCACTGCTTTCACTCCCAAGTCCTCACAAAGCACAGACTCTGATGGACACACACACAAACGTGAGCGCGCACTCATGCACACACACACACACACGTTTGTTTTATTGTCCTTTTGGGGACCAAATAGTTGATTCCCATTCTAAATCCTATTTTCCCTAACCCTAAACCTAACCCTTAACCTATCCCTAATCTTAACCCCAAACCCCTAACCCTACATCCTAACCTTAAACCTAATCCTAATTGTAACCCCAACACTAAACCTAACCCCTAAGCCTGAAAAAGCCTTTTTGCTTTTAGAGACAGGCGAAATGTGACTGACATTTCACATTTCACACTGACATTTGAACTTATGAAGCTACATTTTTAAATTATGTTTTTTTTTACATTGGATAAAAGTAAAGACTCAGAGCTACAAATTGGTATATCATACACTGCATTTGAGGAACAATGGGAAAGAAATTCTGCTTTGAAAGTTGATAAACTTTCCTCACTCTAAGAAGGTGTCTCTTGAAGTTTTTTGGTACACCGACTGGAGAGCTTTTCTTAGTCTACGCTCATTCAGAATCCTTCACACCCTCTTAAGCCTTAGCCCCACCCATCTCTTTAAGTATTCACATGTGGCCATGTGCTAAACAGAGTGAGTAATGTAGTACAGATTTCAAGACTAAAAGTGGTAAAAGTAGTAGCCTACAAAAAGCCTATATCCTAATAGGACTTTGGTGCAGGTCATGTTGTTCTTGACATTACCGTCTCTGCTAAACACACTACATCAAATAAAATCAAAGTTTATTTGTCACATGCACAGCATACAGAAGGTGTATAACCTCGCTATAATCTTGCTAAGTGGAAGGGTCTCTACAGAAGGTGTAAACGGTACAGTGAAATGGGTAATTGCACATTTGCATAGTAGCAATATCAAAAATACAAAATGTCAATATAAAAAAGAAAAAAAAGTGTAACGCCAGTAGAGAAAGAACAAAATAATATAGAGTATGTACAAGAACAATATCAGTGCTAGATCAGGTAGTTATGTGCATACAATCAGGGGTAAAGTGGCTGGGCATCAGGATAAAAAATAAATAGCATCAGCAACGTATGGCATGTGTGTGTGTGTGTTAAGAGAGAGTCATGTGAATGTGCATAGAGGCACTGCAGAAAGCCCGGATGACTGGGAACTCGCCCCCCAGTGATGAACTTGTCCGTCCACACCACGCATGAACAAAGGAATCTATATGAGCCTTTTTCTGTCCTGCCCTTAACTTTGGTGCAGGGCATGTGATATCCGTGGTCTCTTCGTCGTAAAAGTCCCTGATCCTCTCAAAACGATACGCACGTCTAGTTGTGTCCAGTCCAGGTGGTGCTTGTACAGGCAGACCATCTATGGGAGGAAGGACGTCAGCGTGGCGCAGCAGCTGAAACCTGGTCCAGACTGAGTCCAAACACTCCTTGGCGACAACAACACCAGACTCCAGAGCATCGAAGCTGTGAAACAGGAAAATAGACCAAAAAATAAAGACCTTAAATAAAATCAATTCACCTCCCAAGTTTAGATTAGAAGAATAACCTCATACAATGCAATGAAAATGATATTCACCTGAAGTGCTGGTACTGCTTGATCTGAATACCTAGGATAGGATAAAGTAATCCTTCTAACCCCCCCCCCCCCCTTAAAAGAGTTAGATGCACTATTGTAAAGTGGTTGTTCCACTGGATATCATAAGGTGAATGCACCAATTTGTAAGTCGCTCTGGATAAGAGCGTCTGCTAAATGACTTAAATGTAAATGTAAATGTAAATCTGTGGCAACAGCCTGAAGTACAGAGTCAGGTGTTGTTGCCAGCCATAGCTTTCCACCAGCACCGTCCTCCATCCAGCTATGGGATGTGAGATCAATAAAAGTAGTGCCAATCATGTTGGAGGTCAATTAAATAATCAAAACGTGTTTATGCTTTACATACCATGTGTTGTCATTGATTCCTTGTAGAGACGCCACACTGCTGCTTTTGTCACATGGGATGGCAGCAGCTTTCCACCAAAGTGTTTGTGTCCTGGGTGGCGTCCTGGTAACACTGTTGCATTATCCTCTGTGTAGTTGTTGATGAAGTTCACCACTCGCTGCAAGTCATCATGCTTCAGGTGTAACCTGTGCTTGCTTGGGCCAGCTCTCTTTTTGATGAGAGGCATTAGACCAGTCTCCTTGTATGACTGGTGGAGGAGAGTCAGGCATGTTTTACTGATGCTGAAAGACAAATTCCAGATTGAAATATTTTATTATACAACAGATGGCCGCAATCACCGCCAACTTGATGGGTCATGTAATCATCTGGTGAAGGGGATTATTTTATTTAGACATGTATCTACCTAAACAATGAACCATAATCCCAACCCATAGAGTGCTAGCAATACAAACCGATTGTCATAGCTAGCTAAAGCTAACCAATTAGGTTCAATGTTAGTTAGCTAGCTAACATTAGGCTATAACTGGCAATGGAAATGGCATTCTGAGATAATATTACTACACAGATCATACACATAATGTTAGCTAGCGAGCCTGACAGCTAACAATAGCTAGCTAGCTAACAGTACGCTTTAACTTGGGGTATTTTGTTTAGGCATGCAGCTAGCTAGCTGCTAAGGAATTAACCATAATCCAAATCCATAGAGTACTAGCAATACAAACTGATTGCCATAGCTAGCTAAAGCTAACCAAATAGGTTCAAAGTTAGCTAGTTAGCTAGCTAACATTAGGCTATAACTAGCAATACAAATGGCTTTCTGAGATAATATTACTACACAAAAAATGTAGCTAGACTCTTACCCGTATACATGGTGGAACGCTTCACAGAAGACTGCAACCCCTTTTACGTCCTTTGTCATTTCCATTTTGTTTGTACAGTTTGTATGGCCCGTTGTGTCAAGTCACTCTGGTTCACACTGACCATGTGCAAAGCCATAACAATCATCAGATCTTTCTACCTCTCTGTCACAGATGCCATGGATGCCCTTAGTTTGAAGATGTAATACGGAGACAGGTGTTTTATACAACAGCCGTCTGTATTCTCTTTTCGACTCCCTCTGCATAGTCAATTAACTGACAGAACTGTATGAATCTCCTTATCATACTCTGCTTCCACCAGGCATTCCACTGATTTCAAAACTTGGTCAACTTCATGATCGCCATTTCCTCCCCATCACTGTAATCAAAATACTCTACAATGTCTGGTTCAGTGAAAATGTGTTTACCTAAATCAGGGATTTCCTTAACGTCTGATTCATTTTTAGAGTGAGAGAGAGTCAGGATGGCACGATCGTCCTCCAGAAAGTAGTCCATCACAATTGTTTTCCACTGAACTTTGTCGATAACGCTTAATAAATTCAGGGCAACAATGTTATTGAGAGCAGTAGCAACACATTTGCAGTTCTCCATGGCTAACGTTATATATACATATATATATATATATATATATTTAAAAAAACAGCTGCAATCGAAAGGATTATCTACAAATCAAGGGAGGCTCCTCAGAGGAGGAGGAGGAGGACTATCCTCCACAGTGAATTTCATAAGAATACTAATTGTGAAACATTTAAAAAGTTATTATTTTTAGATAAAACTGTATTAAATATAATCACATCACCAAATAACTGATTAAAACACACTATTTTGCAAAGAAGGTCTACAGTAGCCTCAACAGCACTCTGTAGGGTAGCACCATGTTGTAGCCGGAGGACAGCTAGCTTCCGTCCTCCTCTGGGTACATTGACTTCAAAACAAAACCTAGGAGACTCATGGTTCTCACCCCCTTCTATAGACTTGCACAGAAACCTCCGGAGGACATCCTCCAACCTATCAGAGCTCTTGCAGCATGAACCGACACGTTGCCCACCCAATCAAAGGATTAGATAATTAACCTGTTGAGGCTGGGGGCGCTGTTGTCACTATTTATGCTAATCGTGTAATTTTTGAAACGGCTTCCCACAAAATTCTTGATCGTACAATATGCATATTATTATTATTATTGGATAGAAAACAGTCTATAGTTTCTATAGGAGTTGAAATTTTGTCTCTAAGTGGAACAGAACCCATTCTACAGCAATTTCCCTGACATGGAGTCAGATTTCAGAAATGTTGGCCCCTGATCTGGAGTCAGTTAAAAGGCCACTGTTATTGCTATGAGTATACGGACACTGCTTACGTCTTCCCCTGGATGCCTTTACGTGATGACGATTTGAATGGGGTCGATTGCGCATTCACAGGCACTATAAATTAAAAAACCCTGTAGCTAGCAACTCTTTTCTTGGTGCGTCATGCGCGTGGAGGACACCGACCCGCACCTGTTCCAAGCATTAGTGTTGGGAGTAATCTTTCTCCGGTCATGTTAAGACTCGTTATAGGAGTTAAAAACATCATAAGGTAGTTAATTTAAAGCGTTTTATAGCAATTTATATCCGTTTAGTGCGATTTTGGGACATTTATTTCTGAAACGCTGTGAATCGCTGGGCACGCTTCCAGTTCATCCCGAACGCAGTTGGCATTTCCACATGGCAAGAGGACAGCTTTCCACCAAAAGACGATTAGACCCAAGAAAGGATCCTTTGCCCAAGATACTGATGGAAGAACAGCTCAAAGTAGGACATTTTTATTATGATAAATCGTGTTTCTGTCGAAAAATGTTAGTGGCTTAGGACGCCATGTTTTTTGACGTAGCTTCGCTTGGCGCAAACTGTATTGAAAAGTAAGGATAATTTAAAAAATGTAAATCCGCGATTGTATTAAGAATTAAATTGTCTATCAATCGCTGTCCACCCTATATTTTTTAGTCACGTTTATGAGTATTTATGTATAAGAGTAGATCACTGTCTAATATGGCGCACCAACATTTTTCTCACCAGCTGGGCTACTTTTGTCATTGTGTAACCATGATTTTGGTGGCTAAATATGCACATTTTCGAACAAACTGTATATGTATGTTGTAATGTGATGTTACAGGGGTGTCATCTGAAGAATTCTGAGAAGGTTAGTGAAAAAAATAATATATTTTGGCGATGTTTACGTTATCGCTCTCTTTGGCTAGAATCAATGCTGGGCTGCTATGTGCTATGTGCTATGCTAATATAACGATTTATTGTGTTTTCGCTGTAAGACACTTAGAAAATCTGAAATATTGTCTGTATTCACAGGATCTGTGTCTTTCGATTAGTGTATGCTGTGTATTTTTACGAAATGTTTGATGATTAGTAGTTAGGTAAACACGTTGCTCATTGTAATTATTCTAGTCCATTTGTGACGGTGGGTGCAATTGTAAACTATGCCAGCTACCTGAAATATGCACATTTTTCTAACAAAACCTATCCCATACCATAAATATGTTATCAGACTGTCATCTGATGAGTTTTTTTCTTGGTTAGGGGCTATAAATATCTTAGTTTAGCCGAATTGGTGATAGCTACTGGTGTTGATGGACAAATAAAAGATGGTGGATTATGCTAATGTGTTTTTAGCTAATAGATTTACATCTTTACATATTGTGTCTTCCCTGTAAAACATTTTAAAAATCGGACATGTTGGCTGGATTCACAAGATCTGTGTCTTTCATTAGCTGTATTGGACTTTAACCTGTCTAGGATCAGCGTGGCGCTAGCGGCACACCCCCCCCCCCCCCCCACTGAAAAACCAGTGCCGCGAAATTAAAAAAATATATTTTTTTAAAATATTTAACTTTCACACATTAAAGTCCAATACAGCTAATGAAAGACACAGATCTTGTGAATCCAGTCAACATGTCCGATTTTTAAAATGTTTTACAGGGAAGACACAATATGTAAAGATGTACATCTATTACCTAAAAACACATTAGCATAATCCACCATCTTTTATTTGTCCACCAACACCAGTAGCCATCACCAATTCGGCTAAACTAAGATATTTATAGCCCCTAACCAACAAAAAAACTCATTAGATGACAGTCTGATAACATATTTATGGTATGGGATAGGTTTTGTTAGAAAAAAGTGCATATTTCAGGTAGATGGCATAGGTTACAATTGCACCCACCGTCACAAATGGAATAGAAAAACTACTTAGAGCAACGTGTTTACCTACTTACTAATCATCAAACATTTCGTAAAAATACACAGCATACACGAATCGAAAGACACAGATCCTGTGAATACAGACAATATTTCAGATTTTCTAAGTGTCTTACAGCGAAAACACAATAAATCGTTATATTAGCATAGCACATAGCACATAGCAGCCCAGCATTGATTCTAGCCAAAGTGAGCGATAAAAGTCAACATCGCCAAAAGATATTAATTTTTTCACTAACCTTCTCAGAATTCTTCCGATGACACTCCTGTAACATCATATTACACATTCCATATAGAGTTTGATCGCAAATGTTTATATTTAGCCACCAAAATCATGGTTAGACAATGTGAAATGTAGACAAGCTGGTCAGAAAATGTCCTTGCGCCACTTAGACAGTGATCTACTCTTATACATAAATACTCATAAACGTGACTAAAAAATATAGGGTGGACAGGGATTGATAGACAATTTAATTCTTAATACAATTGCGGAATTACATTTTTTAATTTATCCTTACTTTTCAATACAGTTTGCGCCAAGCGAAGCTACGTCAAAAAACATGGCGTCCTAAGCCACTAAAATGTTTCGACAGAAACACGATTTATCATAATAAAAATGTCCTACCTTGAGCTGTTCTTCCATCAGTATCTTGGGCAAAGGATCCTTTCTTGGGAGTAAATGTCTTTTGGTGGAAAGCTGTCCTCTTGCCATGTGGAAATGCCAACTGCGTTCGGGATGAACTGAAAAGCGTGCCCAACTATTCACATCGTTTCAAAAATAAATGTCCCAAAATCGCACTAAACGGATATAAATTGCTATAAAACGCTTTAAATTAACTACCTTATGATGTTTGTAACTCCTATAACGAGTGAAAAGATGACAGGAGAAATATAACAGGCTAAACTAACGCTTGGAACAGGAGCGGGTCGGTGTCCAGCACGCGCGTTACGCAGCAAGGAAAGACTTGCTAGCTACAGGGTTTTTTGATTTTTAGGGCCTGTGAACGCGCAATCGACCCCATTGGAATCGTCATCACGTAAAGGCATCCAGGGGAAGACGTAAGAAGTGTCCGTATAGTCATAGCAATATCAGTGCCCTTTTAACTGACTTCAGAACAGTGGCCAACATTTCTGAAATCTGAATCCATGTCAGGGAAATTGCTGTAGAATGGGCTCTGTTCCACTTAGAGACAAAATTTCAACTCCTATAGAAACTATAGACTGTTTTCTATCCAATAATAATAATAATATGCATATTGTACGATCAAGGATTTTGTGGGAAGCCGTTTCAAAAATTACCCAATTAGCATAAATAGTCTAAACAGCGCCCCCATCCCCAACAGGTTTTAATGTGTGAAAGTTAAATATTTAAAAAATATATTTTTTTTGAATTTCGCGGCACTGGTTTTTCAGTGGGGGTGGGGGGGGGGTGCCGCTAGTGGCACCCTCATCCTAGACAGGTTAATCTAGTACTGAAAGCATAAGTTACAGCTAGCTAGCACTGCAGTGTACAACATGTGGTGAGTGAACAGTTGGAACAGTTTTGAACAAATGAGTTTCTTCCAAAATAAAGGAGAAGCAAGAGAGAAATAGAGAGAGAAAGGTTTCATAATTTTTTTCACTTTCAGTTTCACTTACTAAGCTAACAAATGCAGCTAGCTAGTTTAGCCTAAAGAAACACTCCGCTCAAACAGAGGGATGCTATATTAGCACGCTGGCTATGACTTTCCAACACAACACTGGAACTCTTCCAAGTCAAGGTAAGCTTTTGGTATTATACATTTTTTGCCCTTTTTGGTGTAACTGCTTACTGAATATACACTAACGCATGATTGTAGCGGATTTACTATCATGCTAATTCTATTAGCTATGCTGACTATGACGTTGCTTTAGCTAATATGGTGACAACGATGCAGGCTGTGTGTAGCGGTTTGGCTTGGAAAATGTGATTTGCCTGGTCACATAAAGCTGATGTGTTGTGCATTGAAGTCCACAAGCGAAGGGAAGAGAAGGAATAAAATGTGGCTGTTATGAGAGTGAACTCTGTTCATGCGTGATCAGGGGAGTGTTCATTCTGCCGATTCTGTTGAAAACCGTTTCTTAAACGGAAGCAAACAGAACAAAACAGGGATAAACATACCTGAATTTGTCCAACAGAAACTCTCGTTTGCAACTGTTGTACTAATGATTTCACCCTATATCAGCTAGTTGCAGGCAAGAGTGTGCAAGCGGCATTGAAACCTGTGTGCACCTACGTTGTAAAAAGTAATTCATAGGCTAGGTTGTAGCAACCTCATGATGGGTATAGGGAACATTTGAGTATCATGTAGTAGCCTAAACCTATTGCTGTTACATTGAACTGGGTGAATGGAATATGAATGAGAGTCATCCAATATGCTGTAATAGAAATAAGGTCATGCTCATTAAACAGCACTGACCGCCACTGCTACACATAACGAGCAGCTCATTTTACAGACAGAAGATGGTACACGGCAGACCAATCCGAACTCACCTCTCTGTATTTCCAGCCTATTCATTATCACAGCCAATCATGGCTAGCAGGGAAGGTTCCTGGCTTTTTCCATGGCTAAACCAACTAGGCTCGTAATTGAACAATTGTATTCGAATTTACAGATGGCATACACGTTTGTATTAAGGCACATGAAAGTTCACATGTTCCAGAAGGCCGAAAAACACATTTAGATATTTTAATTTTTGTAAATATATTTCACATGCCTCTCCTATGAAGTAGTGACGTGCAACATACGCCTAGTTTCCTGAAACAAGTCACAAACGTTTTGTGTGTGTGTGAATGGACACGCCCCAGTCACTGAGTTTTGAAGCTCCCATGACAGGAACTCAATACGAAAGACTCGTCTTGTCCAGATCATACAATCTTCAGCTGGCTATGGGTCACTTTCACGCCATCCCAACTCTGTAGTCAAGATTGAAAACTCAATATTTCAAAAAGAAACAAACCGAGTGATTGACATCACAGGCTATGAAGTGACTCACTCAGTGAGTCTGTTTCAGTTCAGACATGCCATGGCTGTCTCACAATGAACCCTAATTAAGAGAGTGAGAGTGAAAGAGTGAAAGAGTTGACGTTTCTCCTTCCACACATCCTTGCCCCCTCCTGTTCCTAGGTTTCCCGTGGTGTGTAGACTGATCGTGCTTCCAGGCCAGAGCTCTGCACTCCTGAGATCAAAGAGACTGACAGCCAGAGCAGAACAGGAACACACCTCCCTCTTGACCAAAACTGGGTTCTCCAGTCACTCTGAGCTGTTTCCGTGAACAGCATACCGCAGTACAGCGACGATAGACTAACAGTGGGGGGACTGCAGCTTCGAACATACCAGCCTCTGGCTTTGGTGTTCAAAACACATTCTACAGTTACGGGTGTTTTCTTAGGGTGAAAATATATTTGAAAGAGAAATAATGAAAGTAAAGCTTGATTTTCCGCAGGCTGTGTAGCTTCAAACCGATGTTGTGTCTTGAGATTTCACGGATCAGATATGATTACTTAACTGTATGCAATGGGAACAGCCTCTGATAGTTTAAGGTCACAGTGAAGATATGCAATAATGCTCTAATTATATACAGTAGCAGTGCCGAAACAAGATAAGATTGTTGAGAACAGTTGTTGACAACTGTGGTGCTTGGTTGACATTTCAAGCAGCAACAGGTGTCAATGTAACCTGGTTCCAGATCTGTTTGTGATGTTTTGCCATATACTTGTCACTCATTGTCAAGTCAAACACACTGTAAATGTAATCCTGTAATTTTTACAGTAAATAACTGTAGATTTACAGGACCTTTACTATAAGACAAATTTACAGAATATTACTGGAACAGTACGAGATGCTGTATTCTTAGAATTTACAGTGCATTGCTGGAAGCACAGTGGTTAGTAAACTGTTGCAGAAGTACAGTGCGAGTACTTGCATTTACTTGATATATACACACTGAACAAAAATATAAACAAAACATGTAACAATTTCAAAGATTTTACTAAGTTAGAGTTCAAAAATCAGTCAATTTAAATAAATAAAGTATGCCCTCATCTATGGATTTCACATGACTGGGAATACAGATATGCATCTGTTGGTAAAAGATACCTTTAAAAAACAGTAGAGGCATAGATCAGAAAACCAGTCAGTATCTGATGTGACCACCATTTGCCTCATGCAGCGCGACAGATCTCCTTCACATAGAGTTGATCAGGCTATTGATTGTGAGAATAACCAAAACATGCTCAATGGGTGACATGTCTGGTTAGTATGAAGGCCATGAATGAACCCGGGACATTTTCAGCTTCCGAGAATTGTGTACAGATCCTTGCGACATGGGGCCATGCATTATCATGCAGAAACAGGAGGTGATGGCGGTAGACGAATGACACGACAATGGGCCTCAGGATCTCGTCACGGTATCTCTGTGCATTCAAATTGCCATCAATAGAATGCAATTGTGTTTGTAGTTCGTAGTTTATGCCTGCCCATGCCATAACCCCATCACCACTATGGGGCACTTTGTACACAATGTGGACATCAGCAAACATTAAATTCTCTGGCTACAGCTCTGGTGGACAATCCTGCAGTCAGCATGCATACAATTCACAGAGCCTATTTTGTAACAGTTAAATTAGAATAGAAGTATTCAGTATTTTCTAACACAAATATATATTTGGAAATACCCCACTTAACTACAGCATTCTCGTTAATGGTAATATAATATTTTTCTTGTTATGACTGTGGTATATGCCTGTTTACCTTAGTTTAATACACTGAATGTAAGTCGCTCTGGATAAGAGCGTCTGCTAAATGACCAAAATGTAAAAATGCACACTTGCGAAGCATTTAGCAGCTCTTATCCAGAGTGACTAACAGTCAGCTAATTAAACTAAGGTTGATAAAAATAAAAAATAAAAACACATATTACAGTCATCGCAAGTAAAACGGTTATGTAACCGTTACTGGGAATGTTGTTGAAGTTAAGGATAGATTGGTCTTGTCCTGTATTTGCATTATGATGCACTATGTGAACGAAAGTATGGGCGTTAATATGGAGTTGGTCCCCCCTTTTCTGCATGACAATCTCCACTCTTCTGGGAAAGATTTCCACTAGATGTTCCAAATTGCTGTGGGGACTTGCTTCCATTCAGGTGCAAGAGCATTAGTGAGGTTAGGCACTGATTTAGGGATAATAGGCCTGGCTTGCAGTCGATGTTCCAATTCATCCCAAAGGTGTTTGATGGGGTTGAGGTCAGGGCTCTTTGCAGGCTGGTCAAGTTCTTCCACACCGAACTCGACAAACCATTTCTCTTTGTGCACAGGGGCATTCCCCAAACTGTTGCCACAAAGTTGAAAGGACAAAATAGTCTAGAATGTCATTGTATTCTGTAGCGGTAAGACTTCCCTTCAATGGAACTAAAGGGCCTAGACCAAACCATGAAAAACAGCCTCAGACCATTTTTCCTCTTCCACCACACTTTACAGTTGGCACTATGCATTCGGGCAGGTAGCGTTCTTCTGGCATCAGCTGAACTCAGATTCGTCCGTTGGACTGCCAGATGGTGAAGCGTGATTCATCACTCCAGAGAAGCGTTTTCACTGCTCCAGTGTCCATTGGTGGCGAGCTTTACACCACTCCAGCCGACTGTTGACATTACACATGGTGATCTTAGGCTTGTGTGTGGCTGCTCGGCCATGGAAACCCATTCATGAAACATTCATGAAACTCCCGATGAACAGTTCTTGTACCGACGCTGCTTCCAGGGGCAGTTTGGAACTCGGTAGTGAGTGTTGCAACAGAGGATGATTTTTACACGCTACGCACTTCAGTGGCCTACCACTTTGCGACTGAAGCGTTGTTGCTCCTAGAAATATTCACTTCACAATAACAACCCCTACAATTGACCGGGGCAGCTCTAGCAGGGCAGAAATGTTGACAAACTGACTTGTTGAAAAGGTGGCATCCTATGACGGTGCCAGATTGAAAGTCACTGAGCTCTTCAGTAAGGCCATTCTACTGCTAATGTTTTCCTGTGGACATTGCGTGCTCGATTTAATACACCTGTCAGCAACAGGTTTGGCTGAAATAGACAAATCCACTTATTTGAAGGGGCGTCCACATACTTTAGTATATGTAGTGTACCTTTTGAATGTATATTTTTCTGATCTCTGGCTAGTACAAATTATGGTACCGTAATATTGACAGTAACTTGCCACCAACTTCCTGTAAGTTACTGGAAAATGCAAAGCAATGACCGTACACAGTACAAAAAGTTAATGCTACTGTAGTCATGTTGGTATTTTACTGTAATTACATGGGATTGGTGCAAGCCGGTTGGCTGTTAGGTATTTGATTTTACAGCATTTTTGTGAACATATGTAGTTTTATATCACTTGCTCTTCTAGAGGCATAAACAAAATGTTACCAACCGGCTGTGATTGTAGGTCTAAACCAATCAAAGGATGTGGTTTAACTCTAATCTACCCCTATATACTTGTATTCAATTGTTAGGGAAATACTACCATATATCAGTTCAATTGTTACAGCATTCAAAATATGTTAACGAGCCAGCGATTCTTTCCAATTCCACAACCCTTTCCCACAATTCACCATAATTCACAGTATGCTGCTTTAAATATACAGCAAAACAGGTAATACATTGCTTTAGCAATTTGTTACAGTGCATGTTTGGCTTAACTATTCCATAAGTAGCAAGAAAGCAGTGAAGACTGGCACCCAGGGTAACAGGAGCCAATGGTATTTCTCAGACAAACCTCATCAGAAATAAAGTTCAATACTCTCTCTTCCTTTCCGAACCCCACCAAACGTAACGTCTAGTGGCTCAGTCTGATTTGAATTCACTACTAATCCTCCAGCTCTGTCAGTCTCAGTGTGCTCTGACAGAGAGGGCTGATGAAGGCTAAAGAAGAGGCCTAATTTGACAGCAAACCCTGATGAAAAAGCCCCATTACCATTCAGTTATGTTGACTCCCAGTCAGTGTCCAAAATGGCACTCTATTTTCTACATAGTGCACAACTTTTGAACAGGACCCATCATGGTCTCCTCAACGGTAGTACACTTTGATAGTGAATAGGGTGCAGTTTGGGACACACACCCAGTATGGGGCTGGGTAGAGGAGCTGCTTAGTTTTGGTTGTCTCACTCAACGGGAGGTGGATCTTCCAGGCTTTGAGTTTCTCAGAGCATCAGCAGATTCTAGGGTGCTTCTCACTCGTTCTGTTCGCAGACTTCGAGCAAACACTTTTACACATTACACTCCTGCAAGCCCGCATGCATGCACACACTTACGTACACACAATCATGCAGCAGCAGCTTCTACCAGTGAGAGAATTAATGCCACACCTTATCGCTCAGACAGACAGTGGCAGTTCTCTCGACAGAGTTTTAACTTTAAAATGTAAAAATAACGGCTGTGTGTTTGTTCTCTTCTTCAGAAAGAGATTTAGAAATAAACTAGCCGATGTGACACAGCTCTATTTAAAGAACACCGGCTTCCATCTGAATTCACACACACACACACACACACACTTCACATTTACATAGCTTTAATTCACTATCTAATTGAAGCCCTGGAGATTCTCTCCCAGACTCTAACTGAGAATAATTAAACAGAGGCTGCGTCCCAAATGGCACCCTATTGCCTATATAGTGCACTAGGGCTCTAATCAAAAGCAGTGCACTATGTAGGAAATAGGGTACCATTTGACACGTATACATATAGAGACGTTACCTAAACAACAGAAACTTTCATTGTCTTCTTTGGTTCAAACTTAAACGCTCAGGTGTGGTCTTCCTAGCCAAGCCACATTAATTAAATGCTAATGTAGAGTTATTTAAACTGCTTCTGCTCCTCCGAAATTAGGATTTTTTGAGCATTTTGCTGGTGAATTATCATACTGATTGCTCTGTTAGGGGAACGGCATCTCTTAATTTCTTGCTAATTTCCCTTTCAGTCACAGTTTAATGAGGAGAAAACTCTCTCCCCTGTGCCGGCAAGGTGAAGAACAGAATGGAATTACACTTTTATAAAGAGGTCATTAGGAATAGATAAGGTGTGTTAAATTTGTATTTTCTGTGATGTTTCATATTGATGTCCGTTCCTTTAAAAGTAGTGCACTACATAGGTAACAGGGTGCACCATAGAAATAAGTATTCTGTCCTCTTTTATAACATGCAAATCCCATCAGTTTGATTCTGTAATATATAATAGGACTGATTATAAAATATACAGATTTTATTTGGTTTCTTGGTCTGCTATTAACCTTGGAATTACAGAACGTTCTACTGCGTTGAGTTGACTATACTAATAAATTGCTGTACATTTACAGCAAATTTACTCTGCTGCCAGTCATCTTTTACAGTGTATGTTTTGTGACTACTGTGGATTGTATTACTACAGTGTAGTACTGTGTTACGACTATATTACTACTATGTATCTACGACTGTGTGCCTACTGATTGTCTGACTAGGAATGTGTGTAAACAACCACTAGTGTGCACATCATCACCCTTCAAGTACCAGCAGAGCTTAACTCCAGTGTATCAAATACAGACAGCATTATGAAATTAAAATAGTTGGTCACAACATCAATTCAAAAAACACTCCACAAGGGCACCGATCCCAAATGTCCTTCACAGACATCACATGTCACTGAGAACAATGCCACCTTTTCAGTGGGAATTATTTCCACTGTAATTGGTATTGTGTACAATTCCAGTCAGTGGGCATGTGGCATTGATTGCATTGTAATTAAACAGTCCATTCATGCAGCACAAGGTTGCCAAAACACTGCTGAACTCCCCTAAGAGAACCAGCAGTATTGGTCAGATATACTTCTACTTGTACTGCTAATTGCAAGGTTTTTGAAGATACATCATGTGTATTATAGGCCTACCCTTAAGTGAAAAACCTCATGAATTTCACGTGAACACATCTGACAACGTGATCTCGTGTGCTCTCATGAAATGCCATTTAAAATATTTTACTTTGAAAGGTATCATTTACATTAACTAAATTAAACAGTAAATGTACCTGCAGAGTTTGTGTCTAGTTGCCAGTTTATTCCAGGGTTGTCCTGGAAGGTTAGTCAATCTGGAAAATTGTAGCTGCAAAAACCATCAAGCGCTATGATCAAACTGGCTCTCATGAGGACCGCCACAGGAAAGTAAGACCCAGAGTTACCTCTGCTGCAGAGGATAAGTTCATTAGCGTTACCAGCCCAAATAAATGCTTCACAGAGTTCAAGTAACAGACACATCTCAACATCAACTGAGGAGATTGTGTGAATCAGGCCTTCATGGTTGAATTGCAGCAAATAAACCACTACTAAAGTACACCTATAAGAAGAAGAGACTTGCTTGGGCCAAGAAACACGAACAATGGACATTAGACCGGTGGAAATCTGTCCTTTGGTCTGATGAGTCCAAATTTGAGATTTTTGGTTCCAACCGCCATGACTTTGTGAGACGCAGAGTAGGTGAATGGATGATCTCGACATGTGTGGTTCCAACCGTGAAGCATGGAGGAGGAGGTGTGATGGTGTGGGGATGCTTTGTTGGTGACACAGTCAGTGATTTCTTTAGACTTCAAGGCACACTTAACCAGCATGCCTAACACAGCATTCTGCAGCGATACGCCATTCCATCTGGTTTGTGCTTTAGAGTGTGACTATCGTTTTTTTTTCAACAGGACAATGACCCAACACACCTCCAGGCTTTGTAAGCGCTATTTGACTAAGAAGGAGAGTGATGGACTGCTGCATCAGATGACCTGGCCTCCACAATCACCCGATCTCAACCCAATTGAGATGGTTTGGGATGAGTTGGACCACAGACTGAAGGAAAAGCAGCTAACAAGTGCTCAGCATATATGGGAAATACTTCAAGACTGTTGGAAAAGCATTTCAGGTGAAGCTGGTTGAGAGAATGCCTAGAGTGTGCAAAGCTGTCATCAAGGCAAAGGGTGATCACAAATATAAAATCTATTTTGATTTGTTAACACTTTTTTGGTTACTACATGATTCCAGATGTGTTACTTCGTAGATTGCCGTCTTCACTATTATTATACAATGTAGAAAATAGTAAAAACCCTTGAATGGGTAGGAGTGTCCAAACTTTTGACTTAAAGGTGTTATTTCCATAAAATGACAGTATGCTGCTGTATTTTGATAATAAGAAATGTTTTAGAATTTTGTACTGTAACACAGCCTTAAATGGAATTTGAACTCATAGCCTCTTGGTTACTAGTAACCTGAAATATCCTGCTACAGTGAAGTTAGAACACCAGATTGTCCTGCTACAGTGCAGTTACATCACCAGACCTGTGAACATGAAAGAAGTATGGCTACAGATTTATTGGCAGAGGTGGGACCAAGTCATTGTTTTACAAGTCCCAAGTAAGTCTCAAGTCTTAACACTCAAGTCCCAAGTCAAGTCCCAAGTTAAGACAGGCAAGTCCGAGTCAAGTCTCAAGTCAAGACAGTCAAGTATCAAGTCAAGCCACAAGTCCTAAACTTTCAGTTTCGAGTCCTAAACAAGTCATAATGTGCTCTTCCTCAAATGTAATACAATTCATATTTTTAACAAGAGTAATAGTTAGTATATTACATTTACGCAAATCATGAATGCTTTTAAAAATATTTACATATTTATTACTTTCCAAATAAAAGTTATATTTCCATGGAAATATATGGGTAGCTATGAGAAAGACACCCCCCCAATAGTGATCGACTATCGAGGATCGCTATGGGGCGCAATCGGGCGTTGTAGGCTTGTACACAATCGCCCAACCTTAACACACAGACACACACTCTGTGTGGTTACAGTAGGCTAACCTTTCTCAATGGTTTTAGGAACAGCAGTAACATCAGGCAGGATTTAGGCTACCAACTGCCTAGCCAGTTGTAGCTCAATCTTGGGTGCAATGATCACGTTCCCGCACTGACTGACTGACTGTGTGGAGGCTCATTGATTTAACGTTACGTTAGCCTACATGATACACTATTAAAGTAATACAATATATAGCTGTAGGCTATATTAGTCGCGACTTACCGTTCTTTGTGCAGCTTCAAATGTCGAACAAAGTTGGAAAATGTTGCGCCTCCGTCTGTAATTTTCTTCCCACATGTTTTGCAAGTTGCAATCTGTTTTTTGTTGATACAGCATCATCTTTATATCCGAAAATAATAATTTTGTGTATCATCTTTCCAAGGGCTCCATCTGAATTCACCCGCCGACGTTCCTCTGCACTGCCACGCGCAACTTTTTCTCAGCTGGCACAATTTGATTGGCTGCTGTCTGATTCAAACTGTAATCCATTAAATGAAGAGTTGATGCGCCACACATTTTTTTTAATAGCATAATTTTTAATATCTGGGCTTGGGGAGGGTATCAAGTCAGGTCGAGTCATAAGGCTTATGTCCAAGGCAAGTCACGAGTCATTGGCATTAAAGTCAATGTCGAGTTGCAACTCCTCATATTTGTAACTCGAGTCTGACTTGATATAATCCATCCACCTGACAGGTGTTGCATATCAAGAAGCCGATTAAACAGCTTGATCATTACAAACAGGTGCACCTTGTGCTGGGGACAATAAAAGGCCACTCTAAAATGTGCGGTTTTTCTCACACAAACACTTTACATGTTGTGTTTATTTTTTTGTTCAGTGAAATGACAGTTATTTATTTAACTAAAACATTCATGTGAAGCCTCCCGGGTGGCGCGGTGGTCTAGGGCACTGCATCGCAGTGCTAGCTGCGCCACCAGAGTCTCTGGGTTCGCGCCCAGGCTCTGTCGCAGCCGGCCGCGACTGGGGGGTCCGTGGGGCGATGCACAATTGGACTAGCGTCGCCCGGGTTAGGGAGGGTTTGGCCGGTAGGGATATCCTTGTCTCATCGCGCTCCAGCGACTCCTGTGGCGGGCCAGGGCGCAGTGCGCGCTAACCAAGGGGGCCAGGTGCACGGTGTTTCCTCCGACACATTGGTGCGGCTGGCTTCCAGGTTGGAGGCGCGCTGTGTTAAGAAGCAGTGCGGCTTGGTTGGGTTATGCTTCGGAGGACGCACGGCTTTCGACCTTCGTCTCTCCCGAGCCCGTACGGGAGTTGTAGCGATGAGACAAGATTGTAATTACTAGTGATTGGATACCACGAAAATTGGGGAGAAAAGGGGATAAAAAAATAAATAATAATAATAATAATAAAATAAAAAATATTCATGTGAATCAGCTGCTACTGTAAAGTGCACAACAATCTTTCCACGTGAATGGCCCTCCAACTGGTAATTACTAGTGGGAAATGCGTCTATCATCCCTGAGCTCCTACTTCTCCCACATGTTGACCTCTGACATCACCTACCAAGGAAATGACCTCGATAACAGCATTTTCGGCAGGTAAATGTAACAACAGATGTATATTTATAAAAATAAATCAATTAATATGGTTTTTGAACACTATAATTTGTTTACAAGCATGATAGCTGTATGTTTAGCTTATGGTTGACCCATCTTATCGGCCACTAGCAAATTGGCATTTCCCAGGAAATTCATAGCATATGAATGCATCCATATGGTGTCTACGACTTTACAACTGGTAAATTCCCACCTCCCTCATTGTTACGAACGCAGCTTTCTATTTAATTTATTGGTTAAAAAATGTACCATTAAACTAGATTATCCACACATGTAATCTCAACGGAACCAAATAGTACCATGTGACTTCATATGTGTACCTCTGAAGCTACCGTATGTGTACCTTTGACCTTTTTGTACACCAGGGAACAAAACACTGTACCACACTGTTATTTTTGACAGTGTGTGGATATATGTTCTTGGTAACAAAAAAATCGTCTGGTGGCACTGCTGAGACATTAATGTCCTCCAGACCAAAAGGTTGCAAGTTCAAATCCCAAGGGCATTTATGCTTACGGCTAGATTCTATCATAGCCAAGCTAGCAGAAACCTGCATAGTGTTTGTGTCGGCTGTGGAACAGTGTTAGAGCTGTCAAATCCACAAACGTCACCAGGCATTATACCTGAAGTGGAAATTGCCATGGGCTTCAATAAGCAAAATTACATGCAGCCTTGTGTACAAGTTGGAACACTGGAATGTGATATGTAATCTACACCTTGATTAAGCAGATAGAAATCCTCATTATTTTATTCAAACACTTTCAATTAGTGTGTCATTATTTCTACAGTGCCTTCGGAAAGTATTCAGACCTGCTGACTTTTTGCACCTTTTGTTACATTACAGTCTTGTTCTAAAATGGATAAAATAAATAAAAACTATCAGCAACCTACACACAAAACCCAATAATGACAAAGCAAAAACAGGCTTTTAGACTATTTAGAAACGTATAAGAAAATATATATATTTACATATACATTATTCACATAGGTATTCAGACCCTTTGCTATGACTTGAAATTGAGCTCAGGTGCATCCTGTTTCCATTGATCATCCTTAAGCTGTTTATAAAACTTGATTGTAGTCCACCTGTGATAAATTGATTGTAGAGGATTTGGAAAGGTACACACCTGTCTATATAAGGTCTCACAGTTGACAGTGCATGTCAGTGCAAAAACCAAGCCATGACGTCGAAGGAATTGTCTGTAGAGCTCCGAGACAGGATTGTGTCGAGGCACAGATCTGGGGAAGGTATAAAAAAAAATCTGCAGCATTGAAGGTCCCCAAGAACAAAGTGGCCTGCATCATTCTTAAATGGAAGAAGTTTGGAACCACCAAGACTCTTCCTGGAGCTGGCCGCCCGGCCAAACTGAGCAATCGGGGGAGGAGGGCCTTGGTCAGGGAGGTATATGGTACCGTGGCCAGACGGAAGCCACTCCACAGTAAAAGGCACATGACAGGCCGCTTGGAGTTTGCCAAAAGACTCTCAGACCATGAGAAACAAGATTCTCTTGTCTGATGAAACTAAGATTGAATTCTTTGGCCTGAATGCCAAATGTCATGTCAGGAGGAAACCTGGCACCATCCCTACAGTGATGCATGTTGGTTGCAGCATCATGCTGTTGGGAGGTTGTTCAGCGGCAGGGAATGGGAGACTAGTCCGGATCTAGGCAATGATGAACGGAGCAAAGTACAGAGATCCTTGATGAAAACCTGCTCCAGAGCACTCAGGACCTCAGACCGGGGCGAAGGTTCACCTTCAAACAGGACAACAACCCTAAGCACACAGCCAAGACAATGCAGGAGTGGCTTCGGGACAAGTCTCTGAATGTCGTTGAGTGGCCCAGCCAGAACCCGTAATTGACCCCGATCGAACATCTCCGGAGAGACCTGAAAATATCTGTGCAGCAACGCTACCCATCCAACCTGACAGAGGTTGAGAGGATCTGCTGGGAAAACGTAGAGTCATACCTAAGAAGACTTGAGGCTGTAATTGCTGCCAAAGGTGCTTCAACAAAGTACTGAGTAAAGGGTCTGCATTCTAATGTTAATGTGATATTTCAGTTTTTAATAAATTAGCAATAATGTCCTAAAAACAGTTTATTCTTTGTCATTATGGGGTATTGTGTGTAGAATGTTGAGGGGAAAAAATGATTTAACTTATTATGGCTGGGGGCAGTATTGAGTAGCTTGGATGAATAAGGTGTCCAGAGGTGCCCCAAGTAAACTGCCTGCTACTCAGTCCCAGTTGCTAATATTTGCATATTAGTAGTATATTTGGATAGAAAACACTCTGAAGTTTCGAAAACTTTTTGAACGATGTCTGTGAGTATAACAGAACTAATATGGCAGGCAAAAACCTGAGAAAAAATCGAACCAGGAAGTGGGAAATCTGAGGTTGGTCGTTTTTCAACTCATTCCCTATTGAAGATACAGTGGGATATTGGTCATGTTGCACTTCCGAAGGCTTCCACTAGACGTCAACAGTCTTTATAACCTTGCTTGATGCTTCTACTGTGAGGGGAGCCGAATGAGAGGGGATTGAGTAAGGTCTCTTGAGTAAGGTCTCGAGTGCCACGAGCTGACCATGCGTGTTCATGTGAGAATTAGCTTGAGTTCCATTGCATTTCTGAAGACAAAGGAATTCTCCGGTTGGAACATTATTGAAGAGTTATGTTAAAAACATCCTAAAGATTGATTCTATACTTCGTTTGACAGGTTTCTACGGACTGTAACGGAACTTTTTGACTTTTCGTCTGCTCCTAGTGAACGCGCTTCGTGAGTTTGGATTTGTTTACCAAACGCGCTAACAACAAGGAGCTATTTGGACATAAATGATGGACATTATCGAACAGAACAAACATTCCTGGGAGTACATTCTGATGAAGATCATCAAAGGTAAGTGAATATTTATAATGTTAGAGGAAGGCCCTAAAAATTGTCTAAGACTCCAGCCACCCTAGTCTTAGACTGTTCTCTCTGCTACCGCACGGCAAGCGGTACCGGAGCACCAAATCCAGTCCAAGATGCTTCTAAACAGCTTCTACCCCCAAGCCATAAGACTCCTGAACATCTTATCAAATGGCTACCCAGACTATTTGCCTTTTATGCCGCTGCTACTCTTTTATTATCTATGCATAGTCACTTTTATAACTCTATCTACATGTACATATTACATCAATTACCTCGACTAGCCGGTGCCCCCGCACATTGACTCTGTACCGGTACCCCTTGTATATAGTCTCGCTATTGTTGTTATACCGCTACTCTTTAACTACTTGTAACTTTTATTTATTATTCTTATTCATATTTTTTTAACTGCATTGTTGTTAGGGGCTTGTAAGTAAGCGTTTCACTGTAAGGTCTACACCTGTTGTATTCGGCTCATGTGACTAATACAATTTGATTTGATGTGCTTGGCTAAATTATTAATTTAACAATTAACTCATTAGAATTTGGGGCACCATGGAAGAAGTTGTTTAATGAGTCACCATCTCCCGAATGAAACTCTATAAGGTCTTTACCTATAACATCCATGAAACAGTCAACATAATAATCATAACCTCTTATCATATACTCATTCTGAATGATCATAACCTTCTTGGATCTGCTAAAACTCCAGCCTCATTATTCAGTACTACACAAATTGGTTTAATTATTTATTAACTAGCTAACTAAATAAACATACAGCCTTTACATGAGAAAAATGTCCCTAGTGGACTGACAAAATATGTCGGCCTATACACAACGAATAAAAAGGGGTTGGGAGGAGAGAGAGAGAGAAAAAGGGACACTTATCGTCGATACATTTCAGAATTATTCTCACATGAGTTATATAGTTTGTTCACAAACCGTCGCTCGTTTGGAGTAAGAAATCATTAATGTATTTACGTGTGACATGCCTTTGTTCGTCGTTTATCTCTGTTGGCATCAAGCCTTAAAGGGTTTGGTTGGGATCTCCTGTGGGTGTAAGGCTCTGATTGTCCACAAGAGGTCACAATGTCCTTCTTCTTAGTTGTCTGGTCTCCATGGGTTTTCATTCCTCAGAACAGATACTTAGCTGTACCTGTGATTGTCTGAGAGGGGATATATCTCCTTTCTCCTCCTCGTGTGAATAATCAGAGTTTGAACCACTTTACATGCGCAGCTGCAGACTGGCGATGTCCTGGTCTGGGAGGTGAGTTCATTTTCTTCCCCTCCTGTTGAAGTTCAAAGTTCCAACCATTTAACATGTAGCGACCGCGCCACGCTTTTCTGGTCTATTGTTCATTTCGTTACCAAGACCTTTTATGCACTCTGGCCAAAGGGGACAACTCCGTCCGCCTGACACGCTCATCTGACCTCACTCGGGGTGTGGCTACTTAACCTGTTGGGGATGGGGGCGCTGTTTAGACTATTTATGCTAATGTGGCTAATTTTTTAAACGGCTTCCCACAAAATCCTTGATCGTACAATATGCATATTATTATTATTATTGGATGGAAAACAGTCTATAGTTTCTATAGGAGTTGAAATTTTGTCTCTAAGTGGAACAGAGCCCATTCTACAGCAATTTCCCTGACATGGAGTCAGATTTGAGAAATGTTGGCCACTTTTCTGAAGTCAGTTAAAAGGGCACTGTCGTTGCTATGACTATACGGACACTTCTTACGTCTTCCCCTGGATGCCTTTACGTGATGACGATTCCAACGGGCTCGATTGCGCGTTCACAGGCCCTACAAATGAAAAAACTCTGAAGCTAGTCATTCTTTGGGAGCTGCGTAACGCGCGTGGAAGACACCGACCCTCTCCTGTTCCAAGCGTTAGTTTAGCCTGTTATATTTCTCCGGTCATCTTTTCACTCGTTATAGGAGTTACAAACATCACAAAGTAGTTAATTTAAAGCGTTTTATAGCAATTTATATCCGTTTAGTGCGATTTTGGGACATTTATTTTTGCAACGATGTGAAAAGTTGGGCACGCTTTTCAGTTCATCCCGAACGTAGTTGACATTTCCACATGGCAAGAGGACAGCTTTCCACCAAAAGACGATTTCTCCCAAGAAAGGATCCTTTGCCCAAGATACTGATGGAAGAACAGCTCAAGGTAGGACATTTTTATTATGATAAATCGTGTTTCTGTCGAAACATTTTAGTGGCTTAGGACGCCATGTTTTTTGACGTAGCTTCGCTTGGCGCAAACTGTATTGAAAAGTAAGGATAAATTAAAAAATGTAATAACGCAATTGTATTAAGAATTAAATTGTCTATCAATCCCTGTCCACCCTATATTTTTTAGTCACGTTTATGAGTATTTATGTATAAGAGTAGATCACTGTCTAAGTGGCGCAAGGACAAATTCTGACCAGCTGAGTTACATTTCACATTGTCTAACCATGATTTTGGTGGCTAAATATAAACATTTTCGATCAAACTGTATATGCATGTTGTAATGTGATGTTACAGGAGTGTCATCGGAAGAATTCTGAGAAGGTTAGTGAAAAAATTAATATCTTTTGGCGATGTTGACTTTTATCGCTCACTTTGGCTAGAATCAATGCTGGGCTGCTAATTGCTATGTGCTAAGCTAATATAACGATTTATTGTGTTTTCGCTGTAAGACACTTAGAAAATCTGAAATATTGTCTGTATTCACAGGATCTGTGTCTTTCGATTCGTGTATGCTGTGTATTTTTACGAAATGTTTGATGATTAGTAGTTAGGTAAACACGTTGCTCATTGTAATTATTCTAGTCCATTTGTGATGGTGGGTGCAATTGTAAACTATGCCATATACCTGAAATATGCACTTTTTTCTAACAAAACCTATCCCATACCATAAATATGTTATCAGACTGTCATCTAATGAGTTTTTTTGTTGGTTAGGGGCTATAAATATCTTAGTTTAGCCGAATTGGTGATGGCTACTGGTGTTGGTGGACAAATAAAAGATGGTGGATTATGCTAATGTGTTTTTAGGTAATAGATGTACATCTTTACATATTGTGTCTTCCCTGTAAAACATTTTAAAAATCGGAAATGTTGACTGGATTCATAAGATCTGTGTCTTTCATTAGCTGTATTGGACTTTAATGTGTGAAAGTTAAATATTTAAAAAAAAATTTTTTTTTGAATTTCGCGGCACTGGTTTTTCAGTGGGGGGGGGGGGGGTGTGCCGCTAGCGCCACGCTGATCCTAGACAGGTTAAGAACTAATGTATCTTTCATTTGCTGTCCAACCTGTATTTTTTAGTCAAGTTTAAATTTAGTTACTGATTAGATTAGGTGCCTCTCCCAAGATTTCTCCCGACATATTGTTGGCAGCTTGGCTACTATTCTCATTGTATAACTACGATTTGTGCCGCTAAATATGCACATTTTCGAACAAACTCTATATGTATTGTGTAATATGATGTTATAGGACTGTCATCTGAAGAAGTTTGAGAAGGTTAGTGAAAAAATGTATATATTTTGCTGGTTTATTCGTTATCGCTATTGTTGGCTTGAATCAATGCTGTTGTGTGGTTGGCTATTGTAGTAAGCTAATATAATGCTATATTGTGTTTTCGCTGTAAAACACTTAAAAAATTTGAAATATTGTCTGGATTCACAAGATCTTTGTCTTTCATTTGCTGTACGCTGTGTATTTTTCATAAATGTTTTATGATGAGTATTTAGGTAATTCCCGTTGGTCTCTGTAGTTATACTAGTTGCTTTGGTGAGAGTTGTGATGGTGGCTGCAATGGTAAACTATGATTTATACCTGAAATATGCACATTTTTCTAACAAAACATATGCTATACAATAAATATGTTATCAGACTGTCATCTGATGAAGTTGTTTCTTGGTTAGTGACTATTTATATCTTTATTTGGTCGAAATTGTGATAGCTACCTATGCAGGAAAAAAATGGCGGAAAAAATAGTTGTGTCTTTTGCTATCGTGGTTAGCTAATAGATTTACATATTGTGTCTTCCCTGTAAAACATTTTAAAAATCAGAAATGATGGCTGGATTCACAAGATGTGTATCTTTCATCTGGTGTCTTGGACTTGTGATTTAATGATATTTAGATGCTAGTATTTACTTGTGACGCTATGCTAGGCTATGCTAGTCAGCTTTTTTACTGATGGGGATGTTCCCGGATCCGGGATTGTGTGCAAGTAGAAGTTAACTATAGTTTTGGTAATTAGGTTAGGACATCTACTTTGTGCAGGACACAAGTAAGTTTTCCAACAATTGTTTACAGACAGATTATTTCACTTATAATTCACTGTATCACAATTCCAGTGGGTCAGAAGTTAATATACACTAAGTTTACCGTACCTTTAAACAACTTGGAAAATTCCAGAAAATGATGACATGGCTTTAGAAGCTTCTGATAGGCTAATTGAGTCAATTGGAGGTGTAGATGTGGATGTATTTCAAGGCCTACCTTCAAACTCATTGCCTCTTTGCTTGACATCATGGGAAAATCCAAATAAATTCAGCCAATACGCTTGAAGGTTCCACGTTCACCTGTACAAACAATAGTACGCAAGTATAAACACCATGGGACCACGCAGCCGTCATACCGCTCAAGAAGGAGACACGTTCTCTCTCCTAGAGATGAATGTACTTTGGTGCAAAAATTGCAAATCAATCCCAGAACAATAGCAAAGGACCTTGTGAAGATGCTGGAGGAAACATGTCCAAAAGTATCTATATCCACAGAAGAATGAGTTCTATATCGACATAACGTGAAAGGCCGCTCAGCAAGGAAGAAGCCACTGCTCCAAAACCGGCTTAAAAATGCAAAAAGTTACTGTTGTTATTCTGGCTGCACTGTTTGACATGACTGTAAGTTAGCCGTAGTTGGCTAGCTAGCAAGCAAGGGACAAGAAGTTTGCCAGCCAATATGGCAATAGAACCTTTAGAACGATTGGGTCGCGTCCATAGATACAGAACAAAAAGTCTGAACAACTGGGTTGCGTCTCTACCACCCGAACCGATAGAACGAACTACCAGCCGGCTTGGGTAGCAACCCTATATTTGTGTTGGGACTATATCATGTAGAAGGATGAAATAGTATAAATAAATTCATCAAAATAACATTTTTATGAAAATATGTAAATCATTATTTGAATATGTTGGTAACCCGTTGTATAGAAGTGATAATGCCCTTGAATATATTGGCATATATCGACTTCGTCTCGAGCCTAACAACACCCATATGGTGGAAAAAGTACCCAATTGTCATACTTGATTAAAAGTAAAGATACCTTAATAGGAAATGACTCAAGTGAAAGTCACTCAGTAAAATACTGCTTGAGTAAAAGTCTAAAAGTATTTGGCTTTAAATATAATTAAGTATCAAAAGCAAATGAAATTGCAAATATTTACTTAAGTATCACAAGCAAAAGCTATCCGCAAATTCCTTATATTAAGTAGACCAAATGGCACAATCGTTTGTGTTTATTTATTTTTTACAGATAGCCAGGGGCATGCTCCAACATTCAGATATCATTCCGAATCAAAGCATTTGTATTAAGTAAGTCGCCAAATCAGAGGCTGTAGAGATGACCAGTGATGTTCTCTTGATAAGTGCCTGAATTGGACCATTTCTGTCCTGCTAAGCATTCAAAATATAACAAGTGGTTTTGTATGTCAGGGAAAATGTATGGAGTAAAAAGTACATAATTTTCTAGTAAAAATTAGTAAAGTAAAAATTCTCAAAAATATAAATAGTAAAGTACAAGTATTCCCCCAAAAACTACATTTTTCTTAAGCACTTTACACCACTTTACACCACTTTACACCACTGCCAATATATCCTCCAAACACCGGCACTATCATGAGCATTCCAGAGCATTCTATTCCCTCTGGTGTTCGATTTAAGATGCTCTTCAAGCGCATCACGCCGATTATTATGGCCTGCATGTTCTTCTTCACTTATAGCAACAACAAGAAATGCAGACCCATAGACCGTTAAAAACTGGAACTCCTTTTAAATATAGAACGGAGATAAAAACACAACTGGGAAGATACGGGGCCTTTGTCAGCATGGTAAAGAGACAGTGAATAATGGCGTACTAAAAATGAAATATATCCTCAATTACGTTATTAAAATTGGGTCGGAGTAATCCATAACTCATTCCAGAGCTCTGAGGTTTGTAGAGCGACGGACAAATTCTACTCGTTGGGACTATAAAGTTCGGAATTTGTCAGGGCGGTTTTTTTTTTTTTTGGAGGGAGAGAAAGAGAGAGAGACAGAGACAGAGACAAAGAGAGAGAGCGAGAGACCGAGTGAAGGCGAAGCGGTGCTCTAAAGAGACAAAACAGCTCCTCGCTGACATTGATTAAACCATTAGCGACAGAGATTTGTGTTTCTCAAATGAGACAGAACAGCTAATGAGCGAGACATCGATGTCTTGTGATTAAATATGTAAAAGGCCTCAGCTGGTAGTCTGCATAATGCCGTTAAAATATTAATGATTTATTTTATTTTATTTGAAAAATATGTCGAAGAGGGGAAACAAACGTATTGGATGCTTTTAAGGCATGGTTTAGATGCCATCCCCCCTGTCTCGCTCGTATTGTGCCGTCAGGCAGAGAAAGAGAGAGGAATAGAAGAACAAAACAGAGCTATGAAGCCAACAGCAGAATGATTACACTTCTCTTTGCCGCTTGTGACATTTCTTGGTGTGAATTATTCATAATGTCTTTCTCCCTCTGCGTGGCTGCAGGGCGGCTATTATACCACACTGATTCTCGTAAAATATATATTGTTTCTTTTTTTTTCTGTTTCTCACTCTGTCCCTCTCCGTGTTTTCCCTTGCTCTCTCTTTCAGCCCACCTCTCTCTCTCTCTCTCTCACATACACCCTCTCCGTCTCTTGACTTCTCTCTCTCACACCCTCTCCATCTCTTTGTTCCTATTCTGGGTTGAGGAGATTAGCAAGAGGGAGGAGAAGTGAAGAGAGAAGAGGGGAATTAGCTAGCTCCACAGACGAAGGAGAGGAGTGACGGCACTATTGGGGCTCCGTGGTCAAGGGGGGGGGGGGGGGGGTCTTTGAACACATGTCTATTGAGAGAAGTCATGTCGCCTGCGCGTCGGCAGAAGAGAGGAGAGGCTCACACGCAGACATTAAAGGGGAGGTGCGCGAGGGACAAAACGCAGACAGGTGCGCGCTGAACTCTGCCGCTTGCCCGTTCCAACATCCGACTGTGGCGGTCACAGGGGAGAGGAGAGGAGGAGAGAAACTTAAGATTAACTGTTGCACCTTTGACATCTCTGTGCTTTTGTGATTCTTTTGAAACTATTCAGTCTATTCATCAATCTGTTTTCTTTGGCTGTTTAATAGGCTTTATTTGTGTCTGTATCTAGTGTGTGTCTGTGTGTGTGTGTTTGAGAGAGTAAATAGAGATGTGTGTGTGTGTGCATGCGCGTGTGTGTGAGAGAGAGAGACATGGAGAGAGACAGAAAAGCAGGGAGATAAGGAGAGCCTGTGTGTGTGCATGCCCACGCATATATAAGTGCGTGCGTGTTCGTGTGAGCTCTTTTGTTCCATCTACCGTAGGCCTATGTGTATATAACTACAGCGGTTCAGGGCTGAACAGAGTCAGAGGAACGGATCACTTCTGGTATGTACTCAGGAGAAGAATCAACGCTTCCCCCCGCTTCTCTCTCTCGACCGTTCGTTCCACAGTCTTATTCTAAAGCCAGGATAATGATCTTAGGGATGTTTGCCCCAAAGCACCTCTTCATTACCCCTCTCTAGGGTTCCCGAAAGCCCTCATTGAAGATACAGAGTTTTGCATAAGTATCAATAATACATATTATTTCCTTTTAAATTGAAATATATCCTCATGGGTTTCTGTAAAGACACCAGCGATGCATGGGAAGCAGATTCCGTCCCCTGAGCAATTTCAGGCTATCAAATATTACCACACTAATGTGCAGTTTCTTTACAGTACTGTTCGACTGGGGATGGTATGCTGGTGTGGGATTTCAGGAAAAGTGTGTGTGTGTGTGTGTATGTGTGTGTGCAATTAAAGGAACAACACTTTCTCTCTGTGACAGATGAAAGGTTTACAAACATCACAGGATACAACTATCTCTTGAAAAACTATCTATTCTCAACACTAGTGTGCTCCAATTACGACAGTGTTTTTCAGACTTTAATTCTAAAAAAAGTATCTAAAGAATCATTGTTTTACATGATATGCCATCAAAATCAATGAATTCAGTCATTGCTGAAAATCTATAACCTCTGACAAAATGAGTGAGACCAACACAGTTCTTCATGTTAAAACCACATAATTAAATAGTATTATATATTATCTATATGGTTAACCCCCCTCCTGTGCTTTATAACTTAAACGCCTGGATCCAGGTCATTAACCTGGTTCTCGTTGGGGTTCTGTTTATAGGGTCAATGGTCATTTGTGATGGAGAGAGTAGACAGGGGTTATCCCCAGTGCACACGGACAGAAAGAGAAAGACAGATGGAGGGGGGAGAGAGAGGGGAGGGTTGAGAGGGAGAGAGAGGGAGAGAGAGAGAGAAAGAGAGAGAGAGAGGGAGAGAGAGAGAGAGAGTGAGAGCTAGAGAGAGCGAGAGGCTCTTTAATGATGCCATTAGCAGAGACATATAGAACATTACGGAATAAAAGAGAGAGAAAGGGAGAAAAAGAAAGTGAAAGAATGAGGGTGAGAGTCTGACCTCTTGTAATGGGTGTATGGCACTGCAAAGGCTTTCAGCATTACTGACAGCATCAATGGCAAGGCTTACAATACATTTCCGCATTATCTGGGCTCCCGAGTGGCGCAGTGGTCTAAGGCACTGCATCTCAGTGCTAGAGGTATCACTACAGACACCCTGGTTCAAATCCAGGCTGTATATCAACCGGCTGTGATTGGGAGTCCCATAGGGCGGTGCACAATTGGCCCAGCATTGTCCGGGTTTGGCTTGCCTAGTTAAATAAATAAAAACGATAGACTGTTATGTTGTACTTCAATAGACCATTTCAGGACCATATAAAGTCCTATGCACAAATTATAAAATGAATTGTCTGGATGGGCTGATGAAACAGTGGATTGCGCAGAGTAAATAGGCATTTTAACGTCATAGATTTAGCCGGTGCTAACCCACCCGTTGTAAAATTCAGCACAATGGACAGTTATAATGTACTTCAATAGACCATTTCAGCACCATGCAAAGTCCTATGCACAAAACATATATTTTTACAATATAATATGGCTGACCAGAATAAAAAACCCGGTGGTTCTTCAAAATGATCGTTCAATAACCTTTCAGATTCAGAAATATATATAGCCACCAAAAGAGTTGTAACCATAGCAGAACCCTTTTAAGGTGCTACAGTATATAAAACCTTAATTAATGTTTCCTTATAGAACCTTAGGAAATTGTTCTCCATAGCACCATTTAGAACCTTATGAGCATGGTTCTTTATTGAACCTTCAAAAAAGGGTTCTACAGAGCACCAAAAAGAGTCCCGCTATGGTTGCCAGCCAAAGAAGCCCTACCAGGTACTATTTAGAACAACTTCTTTAGTGTGTGTAGTTCTTACAGTATGTCCTCCAACAGACCATTTTAGCACCATGGACAAAACCAGCTATTCCCTCATTTCCATATTATATACTCATAGTAAGTGTTTGAGACTGAGTGAGAAATTGCATGAAAGTAAGCGTGGGCTAAATGTACCTTTGTTTGCGTGCCAGTTGAAATTGGCAGGTCACAACCACATGTTGACAAGCACTGATTAAAGCAGCTGCACAAACCAGTGCCAACCTTTCCTTTTTATTACCATATACGTAGGGGTGGGCAAAAGTTACGAAATACAATTACAAAATTCAGAGATACAAAATAACATGAAGATCAAAACAAACTGTGAAATCCTTTAACTTGTAATACATTTCATTAGAATACACTTTTAAGCCGAAACAACAACATTCTGAATAATGGTTACAAAATATTTTTTCTTGCTATGACTGTGATATGTTGTTGTTTATCTAACTTAGTTGAAGAGGTCACTCTGGATAAGAGTGTCTGCTAAATGACCAAAATGTAAATGCATATGTGAAAATGAACACAGCAAAACGAACTGCAAAGCACACTGGGTATTATTAATGGCCTTGTTTCAGGGCGGATCTCATTAGAACAATACAATTTACATTTACATTGTAGTTACTTAGCAGACACTCTTATTCAGAGTAACTTACAATTAGCGCATTCCTGTGTGGCACGGACCAGTATAGCATGGTGCTTGCAACATCAGAATTGTGGGTTTGATTCTCACAGGGGACCAGTTGAGGCAAAAAGACTTACTCACTTACTACTGTAAGTCATTCTGGGTGAGAGTGTCTGCTAAATGACTAATGTAATGCATTCATCTTAAAATAGCTCTGTGAGACAACAACGTATCTTATGAAGTACATTTTCCCTCAACAAGGTAATTTAGCAGAAGCTCTTATCACACCATGGTGCTATCACACTTCTAATATCAATGTGAGGTGAAAGGTGGCTATATTTCTTATATAGAAAAGTATTTGGTATTTTGAAAATACAAATTGCAATATTTTGGAAATACAAAATACATTGGAATGTATTGTAATTCTAAATGACAAAATACTCAGAAGTAATTAAAATTTGTATTTCAAATGTAACAGAAATTCTGCCCATCTCTGCACACACGCATGCACGCACACACAATGTACTTACACAAAGTATGCTCAAAAAGAAGGCACACAAACACACAAAGTACACACGCGCACACACACACTCGCACATGCATACGCACACACCCAAATCCCTCCCCCCCACACACAACCATAGAGACTGCATGCCTATTCCCCGTATCTCTCTCTCCCTCCCTCTCTCTCTCTTCCCTCTCTCTCTCTTCCCATAGATCTGTCTGTGAGTGATTCAGATGTACCCCCAGTAGAGTGCCCGGGAGTAAATTATTCAACTGCTTTTATGATACCTAATTCATAATGAACCACCTGTGGGAATAATTCATGAAACCATACTTGATCCGAGGAAACGGGGTCAAAGGGCAACCAGAACCTGTAGATATAGTCTGGGAAGGAATGAGTGATGACTACCTGTAGATATGGTCAAATATGTTATAATGTGTTCATAAGAAGGGTGAAGGTGGTTATGAGATGGAGATATAACCTGGGAAGGAAGGAGTGATGAATACAACATGTAGATATAGCAGAACGTGTCTATAAGAAGCTGCTCTATAAGAAGGGCGATGTAGAACGTTAGTTTTCAAGACCTGTTTTCATAACAATTTCCTACCAGAAATCTGCTGAAATTATAATTTGTTTGCTGTTTACCATAGTAAGGAGTTGGAACTCTGTTCCCCCCAATTCTATCTCTCCATCATGTTCTTATCTATTCATCAATATTCTCTACTCTTCCAATTACTGGAAATCAACGTGTGTATGACAGGGGGTGCCGGAAACAACACCAAACCAAAACCCTCTTCCCACAAACAGAGAATATTATGGCCAGTGATGAGTGCGACAGGTGATATGTGATATTTGTGTGTTATGGCTGTGAAAATCATGGGATCATGCAACACTCCTCACCTCACCTCTGCACCTGCATTTGTGTTATATTCTATCCTCCATGGTCCATCATCTCCCTCCATCCCTCTTTCTCCTCCACCCGTCTCTCGCTTTCTCTATTCCATTTGCTCCTACTCTTCCACCCCTCTCTCCTCCTCTTCCATCCATCTCTCCTCCTCCTCCTTCATGTACACCTCTGTCCATCTCTGCCCTTCTTCCATCTTTCTCCCTTCCTCTACAAATCTATCATCCTCCCTACATCTCCCCATACAGGGCCAGCATACCAGCAGTGTGTGTGTGTGTGTGTGTATGAGGATTAGGGTGAGTCATCGAGTACTCTTTAGCCTCTCTTTAGACGCAGCAGCCCAAATAGAACGATCCTCCCAACCAGTGTGGATGAAGGGGAAGAGACAGGTGAAAGAAGGATTTTTAAGCCTTGAGACAATTGAGACATGGATTGCGTATGTGTGGCATTCAGAGTGTGAATGGGATATGGTAGTAGGTGCCAGGCACACCGTTTCCTGTCAAGAACTGCAACCTTGCTGAGTTTTTCATGTTCAACAGTTTCCCGTGTGTATCAAGAATGGTCCACCACCCAAAGGACATCCAGCCAACTTCACACAACTGTGGGAAGCATTGGTCAACATGGTATTCTTAATGTTTGGTATACTCAGTGGATATCCTGCATTGCCAAATGAGGACGTGCGCGCACACTCACACACATAGAGACTGACTGTTCTCCCCATTTCTTTATCTTCCCATCTCCCTCTCTCTCTCCACAGAGCCCTTCACCAGTGAAGCAGTGCTGTGCTAACCTCACCTTCAAATTAATATGTTTGTGTAAAGACCAATCAGTTGTAGAGATGAGATCTTACAAGTGTTTTCCACTCCCCAGTCTGTTTCACAAATAGCTTCCCACTTCCATCCAACAGGCAAAATATAGAGTAATGGCTGTGTAAGAATCAAAGAGATACAATACAATTAAACACTAGCAGGCAGTGTGAAATCATCTGAACTTAACCTCTGAGATGGAGAAAAAAGAGAGTCAGAGAGAGATGGGAGAGAGAGAGCACGAGAGAGAGAGCGAGCGAGCGAGAGCGAGAGAGAGATGGGAGAGATAGAGCGATAGGAGTGAGAGAGAGGGATGGTAGAGAGAGAGAGAGAGAGAGAGAGAGAGAGATGGAGAGAGAGAGAGGGAGACCCACTAATATGAAGCAATTCTCTCAGGTAAAACTAAATGAGCTGCAGCCCAGCTAGGCCTAATGGGGATGACTGGGAGGAGACTGAACACACACATCCATGGGGCAACACACACACACAAGCACGTACACGTTGCACATACAATACACACGCACATCCGCACGCAAACAGGCATGCATGCACAGAGTCAAAGGTTCCAGTATTACACATGATCCATTATCTATTCAGGTCAGGTGAGTCCGGCAGGGCTGGAGGGTACTGAGGGCTAGCTCTGTGAAGAAATGAGCTAAGAGAAGTGTTGAGCTGAGCTAAATGACCAGATGGTGTCTTCTCAGTAAACAATTAGGGTTACTGAGAGGGGTAGAGAAGGAAAGAAAATGGAGAGATATAAAGGAAAATAAGGAATAGGAGGTGATATGAGGAATAGAAGGAATAGGAGGTGATATGAGGAATAGGAGGTGATATGAGGAATAGAAGAAATAGGAGGTGATATGAGGAATAGAAGGAATAGGAGGTGATATGAGGTATAGAAGGAATAGGAGGTGATATGAGGTATAGAAGGAATAGGAGGTGATATGAGGAATAGAAGGAATAGGAGGTGATATGAGGAATATAATGAATAGGAGGTGATATGAGGTATAGAATGAATAGGAGGTGATATGAGGAATAGAATGAATAGGAGGTGATATGAGATATAGAAGGAATAGGAGGTGATATGAGGAATAGAAGGAATATGAGGAGATATGAGGTATAGAAGGAATAGGAGGTGATATGAGAAATAGAAGGAATATAAGGTGATATGAGGAATAGAAGGAATAGGTGATATGAGGAATAGAAGGTATAGGAGGTGATATGAGGAATAGAAGGAACAGGAGGGATCGGACGTGTAAAGGATGGCTCGAAAAGAGTAGGAATGAATAGAAGGAAGTAGGGTTTGGGAAAGGAGGGGTTAATAGCTTTGATCTATCGGATTAGGGTGTGAGGTCACTCGGGTTCACAGAGGTCAGGGCTCTATGATTCATGGGAAATTGGCTTTAGAGTAGGAAGTGAGTTATCTAATGGGTTTGTAATAGAGAGGAAATCGATAGCTCACCCTGGACAGACAAACAATGCTGGCATCTTATATATGTTTCTGAGAAATATTTGACCAGTTCTCATTTCCTACTGTTCCATTTCATACATGATTACTATACCTTTACAACCTATGAATGAGTTGTATTACTATTTTCATGTTGACATCAGCAGCACAACAGTCATCCATTACCACATCACAACCACCTTCACCATTTCCACTGAACACATCACATATTCATCACTTTACAAGATACTTATTTGCATGACATCACTGCCTAGAGCAGGGTTTCCCAAACTCGGTCCTGAGGCCCCCACTGGGTGCAAGTTTTGATTTTTGCCCTAGCACTACACAGCTGATTCAAATAATCAAACTTGATGATGAGTTGGTTATTTTGCGGGACTGAGTATGGGAAAAGTGTTAGGTTTAAAAACACTACAGAATATTTGGTCTTTTATATCACTTTGATTTCTAGAGGCCTGAACAAAGGCTTGCAAACTGGCTGCGTGACTACAGGTCAAAACAGACCAAAAGAACATGGCAAAATGCTCAACCATTTAAGGTTTAAGACTTGCTTCCATTCCAATCTGTCCCCTATACATTTTAAATTGATGGGGCACTATAACCACATAGGAGTTAAATTGGTACGGCAATCTTCCTCTTCTGCTGCTGCTGCTTCTTCTTCAAATTTGTATTGGCCGATCGCACCAAGAGGTGCATACACTGCCACCTACTGTACTGGAGTGTGAGGCCATTCACAGTCTCCCTATTCATCTATTTCTCTTATCTAGCCCTGTGTTTCATCCTATGGTTCTGAAACGTGAATTCATTACACTCTGTGACACAAAAAGAGAAGGGAAAAAGGACGGGAAAAAAGGGAATACAAATTGCCAAACCAACGAACCACAAACCGATTAAAACCACACCTCTATACCCCAACTAGTCTCTGTCCTGTCGTGTCCCTTGTATATTTATTTTTATATATTTTCTTCGCATATCTTTTTAAAATATTTTCCTAAACCTCAACTTCTAAATACTCTCCTGCAAACCGCCTCACTCAATGTGGCGTGGATGTGCTTTTTTTCTAAAGTATTTCTATTTACTTCGGATCTGGAATCCCTCAACTGAAGATAGCCAGCTAACTACCTACCAGCTATCAGTCAGGAAACTACTGCTAGCGGTCATCAGCTAACCTTTAGCTCGGAAAGCTCTCGCCAATTCGTTCAACGTGACTCAAACCAGAGCATAACGGACCTATTTTTTCTCTCTCCATATCCCCGGATTCCTATCGCAAACTCTGAACATTTTCATCTGGATCTTCGCAACTAGCTAACCACAATCCCGGGTGACTACTCCTGGCTAGCGTTTCCTTCCCAGAGCAAGCACCAATTAGCCTGAAGCTAGCCCAGCTAGGGCTCCTGGGCTACCACCGAAGCCCACTCCTGGGCTACAATATCCATACCCCTTCTACTGCCGGTATGGGGCACGGAACCCCGCCGATCCTCTACGACTGGAATACCGACATAATCTGCCCGAGGATTCAAACAGGCCCCTCAGGTGCGACGTTCGCTGAAGGCCCATTCTGCTAACTGCGGCCTGCTAGCTACCTAGAGCTACCTGGAACCCTACTAATCAACGACTGGTCTATCAACGTCACCGCACGAAGAGGCAAAAACAGACTTACCTCCATCGCAATGTCCCCCAAAGGCCCATCTGCTAACTTGCTATCCCTGGTCTGCTAACTGCTAGCTTGCTAGCCCCGGGCTGCTAACTGCTAGCTTGCTAGCCCCGGTCTGCTAACTGCTAGCTCGCTAGCCCCGATCTGCTAACTGCTTGCTTGCTAACCCGGTCTGCTAACTGCTAGCTTGCTAGACCCGGTCTGCTAACTGCTAGCTTGTTAGCCCCGGCCTACTAACTGCTAGCTTGTTAGCACCGGCCTGCTAACTGTCTGAATCGCCGTGTCCCCAGCCAGCCCAACCACTCACTGGACCCATATGTTTACTTAGCTACGCATGCCTCTCTCTAATATCAATATGCCTCGTCCATTACTGTCCTGGTTAGTGATTACTGTCTTATTTCACTGTAGAGCCTCTAGCCCTGCTCAATATGCCTTAACCAACCATGTTGTTCCACCTCCTACATATGCGATGACATCACCTGGTTTAAACGTCTCTAGAGACTTTATCTCTCCCATCATTACTCAATGCCTAGGTTTACCTCCAATGTACTCACCTCCTACCTTAACTTTGTCTGTACACTATGCCTTGAATCTATGTTATCGTGCCCAGAAACCTGCTCCTTTAACTCTCTGTTTCGAACGTGCTAGACGGCCAGTTCGTATAGCCTTTAGCCGTACCCTTATCCTACTTTTCCTCTGTTCCTCTGGTGATGTAGAGGTTAATCCAGGTCCTGCAGTGCCTAGCTCCACTCCCACTCCTCAGGTGCTCTCATTTGTTGACGTCTGTGACCGTAAAAGCCTTGGTTTCATGCATGGTAACATTAGAAGCCTACTCCCTAAGTTTGTTTTACTCACTGCTTTAGCACACTCTGCCAACCCGGATGTCTTAGCCGTGTCTAAATCTTGGTTTTGGAAACCACCAAATTCTAAAATCTCCATCGCTAACTATAACATTTTCCGCCAAGATAGAACTGCCAAAGGGGGCAGTGTTGTAATCTACTGCAAAGATAGCCTGCAGAGTTCTGTATTACTATCCAAGTCTGTAACCTAACAATTCGAGCTTCTACTTCTAAAAATTCACCTTTCCAGAAACAAGCCTCTCACTGTTGCCACTTGTTATAGACCACCCTCTGCCCCCAGCCATGCCCTCGACACCATATGTGAATTGATTTCCCCCCATCTATCTTCTGAGCTCGTGCTACTAGGTGACCTAAACTGGGACATGCTTAATTAACACCCCGGCCATCCTACAATCTAAGCTTGATGCCCTCAATCTCACACAAATTATCAATGAACCTACCAGGTACAACCCCAAATCTGTAAACACGGGCACCCTCATAGATATCATCCTAACTAACTCGCCCTCCGAATACACCTCTGCTGTTTTCAATCAAGATCTTAGCGATCACTGCCTCATTGCCTGCATCCGTAATGGGTCTGCGACCAAACGACCACCCCTCATCACTGTCAAACGCTCCCTAAAACACTTCTGCGAGCAGGCCTTTCTAATCGACCTGGCCGGGGTATCCTGGAATGACATTGACCTCATCCCATCAGTAGGCTGCCTGGTTATTCTTTAAAATTGCCTTCCTCACCATCTTAAATAAGCATGCCCCGTTCAAAAAAATTCAAACTAGGAATAGATATAGTCCTTGGTTCACTCCAGACCTGTCTGCCCTTGACCAGCACAAAAACATCCTGTGGCGTTCTGCATTAGCATCGAATAGCCCCCGTGATATGCAACTTTTCAGGGAAGTTAGGAATAAATATATACAGGCAGTTAGGAAAGCCAAGGCTAGCTTTTTCAAACAGAAATTTGCATCCTGTAGTACAAACTTAAAAAAGTTCTGGGACACTGTAAAGTCCATGGAGAATAAGAGCACCTCTTCCCAGCTGCACACTGCTCTGAAGCTAGGAAACACTGTTAACACCGATAAATCCACTATAATTGAGAATTTCAATAAGCATTTCTCTACGGCTGGCCATGCTTTCCACCTGGCTACCCCTACCCCGGTCAACTGCCCGGCACCCTCCATAGCAACCCGCCAATGTCCCCACCATTTCTCCTTCACTCAAATCCAGATAGCTGATGTTCTGAAAGAGCTGCAAAATCTGGACCCCTACAAATCATCCGGGCTAGACAATCTGGACGCTCTCTTTCTAAAATGATCTGCCGAAATTGTTGCAACACCTATTACTAGCCTGTTCAACCTCTCTTTCGTATCGTCTGAGATTCCCAAAGATTGGAAAGCTGCCGTGGTCATCCCCCTCTTTAAAGGGGGTGACACTCTAGACCCAAACTGCTGAAGACCTATATCTATCCTACCCTGTCTTTTTAAGGTTTTCGAAAGCCAAGTTAACAAACAGATTACCGACCATTTTGAATCCCACCGTACCTTCTCCGCTATGCAATCTGGTTTCAGAGCTGGTCATGGGTGCACCTCAGTCACGCTCAAGGTCCTAAACGACATCATAACCATAATCGATAAGAGACATTACTGTGCAGCCGTATTCATCGACCTTGCCAAGGCTTTCAACTCTGTCAATCACCACATTCTTATTTGCGGACTGGACAGCCTTGGTTTCTCGAATGACTGCCTCGCCTGGTGTACCAACTACTTCTCTGATAGAGTTCAGCATGTCCAGTTGGAGGGCCTGTTGTCCGGACCTCTGGCAGTCTCTATCGGGGTGCCACAGGGTTCAATTCTCGGGCCGACTCCTTTCTCTGTATACATCAATGATGTCAATCTTGCTGCTGGTGATTCTCTGATACACCTCTACGCAGACGATACCATTCTGTATACTTCTGGCCCCTCTTTGGACTGTGTTAACTTCTTATGGCTGGGAGGCGCTATTTTCACGTCAGATGAAAAGCGTGCCTAGTGTAAACTGCATGCTACTCAGGCCCAGAAGCTAAGATATGCATATTATTAGTAGATTTGGATAGAAAACACTCTGTAGTTTCTAAAATGGTTTGAATGATGTCTGTAAGTATAACACAACTCATATCGCAGGCGAAAACCTGAGAAAAATCCAACCAGAAAGTGGGAAATCTGAGGTTTGAAGTTTTTCAAGTGATTGCCTATCCAATATACAGTGCAAATTTGGTCCGATTGCACTTCCTAAGGCTTCCACTAGATGTCAACAGTCTTTAGAACATTGTTTCAGGCTTCTACTGTGATGGGAGAGAATAAGAGCTGTTTATATCAGGGGTCTCGCAGAAAACCTTGAGTTTAGTAACGCGCACAGCCGTGAGCGCGAGCTCCGTTTCTTTTCATTTCTAAAGACAAAGAAATTGTCCAGTTAGAATATTATTGAATATTTATGATAAAAACATCCTAAAGATTGATTCTATACATCGTTTGACATGTTTCTATGAACTGTAACGGAACTTTTTGACTTTTCGTCAGGACTTAGTGCCCGCACCTTAGTGCCTGCATCTGGATTACTGGACTAAACGCGCGAACAAAAAGGAGGTATTTGGACATAAATGATGGACTTTATCGAAAAAAACAAACATTTATTGTGGAACTGAGATTCCTGGGAGTGCATTCCGATGAAGATCATCAAAGGTAAGTGAATATTTATAATGCTATTTCTGACTTTTGTTGACTCCACAACATGGCGGGTATCTGTATGGTGGCTGAGCGCTTACTCATAATTATCACATGGTGTGCTTTTGCCGTAAAGCTTTTTTGAATTCTGACACAGCGGTTGCATTAAGGAGAAGTATATCTTTAATTCTATGCATAACAGTTGTATCTTTCATAAACGTTTATGATGAGTATTTCTGTAAATTGATGTGCCTCTGCAAAATCACCGGATGTTTTGGAGGCAAAACATTACTGAACATAACGCGCCAATGTAAACTGAGATTTTTGAATATAAATATGAACTTTATTGAACAAAACATACGTGTATTGTGTAACATGAAGTCCTATGAGTACCATCTGATGAAGATCATCAAAGGTTTGTGATACATTTTATCTCTTTTTCTGCTTTTGTGACTCCTCTGTTTGGCTGGAAAATGGCTGTGTTTTTTTGTGACTAGGCGCTGACCTACCATAATCGCATGGTGTGCTTTCGTCATGAAGCTTTTTTGAAATCGGACACCGTGGTGGGATTAACAACATGTTTACCTTTAAAATGGTGTAAAATAGTTGTATGTTTGAGGAATTTTTATTATGAGATTTCTGTTTGAATTTGGCGCCCTGTACTTTCACTGGCTGTTGTCAAATCGATCCTGTTAACGGGATTTCAGCCGCAAGAAGTTTCAACTAACCTCCAGACGAGCTTCAATGCCATACAACTCTCCTTCCATGGCCTCTAACTGCTCTTAAACGCAAGTAAAACTAAATGTATGCTATTCCATCGACCACTGCCCGCACCTGCCAGCCCGTCCAGCATCACTACTCTGAACAGCTCTGACTTAGAATACGTGGACAACTTCAAATACCTAGGTGTCTGGTTAGACTGTAAACTCTCCTTCCAGACTCACATTAAGCATCTCCAATCCAAAATGAAATCGGCTTCCTATATCGCAACAAAGCATCCTTCACTCATTCTGCCAAACATACCCTCGTACAACTGACCATCCTATTGATCCTCGACTTCGGTGATGTCATCTATAAAATAGCCTCCAACACTCTACTCAACAAACTGGATGCAGTCTATCATAGTGCCATCCGTTTTCTCACCAAAGCCCCATACACTACCCACCAATGCGACCTGTACGCTCTCGTTGGTTGGCCCTCGTTTCATACTCTTCGCCAAACCCACTGGGTACAGGTTATCTACAAGTCTCTGCTAGGTAAAGCCCTGCCTTATCTCAGCTCACTGGTCACCATAGCAGCACCCACTCGTAGCATGCGCTCCAGCAGGTATATCTCACTGGTCACCCCCAAAGCCAATTCCTCCTTTAGTCGCCTTTCCTTCCAGTTCTCTGCTGCCAATGACTGGAACGAACTGTAAAAATCACTGAAGCTGGAGACTCATATCTCCCTCACTAGTTCTATGCACCAGCTGTCAGAGCACCTCACAGATCACTGCACCTGTACATAGCCCATCTGTAAACAGCCCATCTATCTATCTCATCCCCATACTGTATTTATTTTATTTATCTTGCTCCTTTGCACCCCAGTATCTCTACTTGCACATTCATCTTCTGCACATCTACCATTCCAGTGTTTAATTGCTATATTGTAATTACTTTGCCACCAGGGCCTATTTATTGCCTTAACTCCCTTATCTTATCTCATTTGCAATCACTGTATATAGACTTTTTGTTTTCTTTTATCTACTGTATTATTGACTGTATGTTTTGTTTATTCTATGTGTAACTCTGTGTTGTATGTGTCGAATTGCTATGCTTTATCTTGGCCAGGTTGCAGTTGCAAATGAGAACTTGTTCTCAACTAGCCTACCTGGTTCAATAAAGGTGAAAGAAAAAAAGAAAAAAGAAAAAACTTGACCCTATCTGATCCCACACCAGGCCGGCAGCCTGGTAGGACTGGACACTATCGTTCAACACACCTTGTAACCAGGGTTGGGAAATAATCAATTACATGTAATCCGTTACAAAAATAGTGTAATCAAAATACAGATACTTTTAAAAAAAGTAGATGATTACTGCGAGGATTACTTAATTCAGAAAGGATGTTTGCGAAAAATAGTACTTGACACTTCTGTTTTCTCAATGACATTCAAATCAGCATTGAAAAAAGGCGCAAGTTGAAGTTTGTTCCACCTGAGCGTGTCTGAACACAAGTCAGAGACCACTATGATGACACATCCAATGTGTGTGACTGGTGTCAGCGTCCAAAGATTATCCAACTTGAATAAACGCTTGGAGGTCAGGATGACAGCAGTGGTGTGGTCTAAGGCAATACGGATATCACTTATTATTGATATCTACATAGCACGTTGACGTGAATCACACTGTTACTCTCTCATTTAGCTATTGCGCCTTACGGATTGTGGTTGTTGTGGATGGCCGTTCAGAAATGTAAATGTGTATTTTAACCCAATAATGGTTGAATTCAAGAAGTTTAATAAGTTGCCTATCAATCATTGTTTTTGAAACCAGTGGACAGACAGTGAAAAATGCGCTCTTTCTACAGCTGTATAGCGCAGATCCCAGCCTATGGAATAAAAGTTAGGCTTTTATTGCTCAATCTAATTAATGCTGATAAAAGTCCATAGGCCTAATGCACACATGCTCAAACTCGCACACTTTTGATAGACTTAAAGGTGCAATATGTAGTTGCTACTATGCATCCATTTTTGTACTTTATGTATATTAATGTAAAGTTATCATTTAATCATATTATTAAACATAGTAGAAAGTGATGGGATAGAAGAAGCCTACACAACCAACCCCTAAAGTTAAATTTATCATCCATACATGACCAGCTGTGTAAACTTTAACATTGATTTATCCTGTAATAGATGTCGTTCAACTGGTAACACACCTTTTTGTCTTCTTCTAATGGCTCTTAAAGGGAAAGTAATCTAAAAGCAACGGAAAATAATCAGATTATGTTACTGAGTTTGGGTAATCCAAAAGTTACGTTACTGATTACAATTAAGTAACTGTAACGGATTACATTTAGAAAGTAACCTACCCAACTCTTCTGCAGTAAAATCTGCCACCACAACATCTATTTTCTGTGATTTACATTCTATTTCTGTGGTACAGTGGATAACCATGGCTATGAACACTGAAAAAACTAACTTACTGAAGCACATGTTATTCCGATCACCCTCTATTGGCCTCGGCCTACTCACAGGGATCCCTTGCTCTTGACCCATCGTCCTCTACTACTCTCTTCACTGCCTCAGCATATGACGCTTTCTGTACTACTCTGATCCTGGCAACCTCAATCTGCCTTTCTCTCACCAGACACGTCTGAGCTCCAGCAGCATGGGTACCCCTACAGTTAACACGCACGACTTTTTCAACTGATACTACAAATTCCTTTGTCTCATGCTCTCCTGCACACTTCTCACATTTAGGAATCTCCCTCCTACACATTGCTGCAACATGACCGTAAGCGAGGCACCTAAAAACTGCAATGGGTCCAGTACAAACTCTGTCACGGGATAACTGACGCATACTAACTTGACTTTGTTGGGTAAAGATTCTGCATCAAAACTCAGCAGGAGAGACAGTCTCTGTCTCACCACACTCTCCACCAGGTCTGAATCGCACCATGTGGCGGGCGTCTCAGACACCGGGAATCTTACATTTGAGTTGATCCCCCCTCTACACTTAAAGCAAAGCAAGTCACAGTTCTCTTCTCATCCCTAGGCACGTGATGCGGCGCGCCCACTCCCTCTGGATGGAAGAAAGCAAAAAATCCTTCGAGTTACTTTCACTGACTCAACAGTTCCCAAACTCTTCTCCACCCAACCTGACACCACATATGGATCAGCCAGAACGTAAGGAACTATTCTCTCAGAACCATCTTTGTCATCCTTGCAGAATTCTCACTCAAGGGAGCAACAAATATGGCGTCTTACAAGGCACACCTCCAAATATGTTAACGAGCCAGAAACAAAAACACCATAGACCCACACGCGGTCAAAAGGTTTTTGGCACACCAAAAACGCAGTAAGGTACTGTATTCTGTGGGGTGGAATTACAGTACTATTCGAAATATGGCAATTATTTACCCACCCCCAACATTTTCCCACAATGCACCATCATTTAAATTATGCTGCAGCAAAATGATTCAGAGTATTTTACTGTTGATAATTGATAATTCCTACTGTATGTGAATGGGCATTCTTTGGGCTAACTCAGGGAAGTACTTATGTTAGCCATGGCATCAATGCTGGACTACATTGTTAGCAAGGTGATAATAACTGGCGTACTCTCCCAAAGCAGATAGACAATCCTAAAGCAGCCATTAGTTGTGACAACGCAAGCAAACATGATCTGTTTCACCTGTCTTGTGCTTGTCTCCACCCCCCACCAGGTGTCTCCCATTCTTCCCCATTATCCCCTGTGTATTATACCTGTGTTTTCTATTTGTCTGTTGCCAGTTCGTCTTGTCTTGTTCAGGTCGTACCAGCGTGTTTCCCATATCTTCTTGTTTTCTATTCTGTTTTCTAGTCTACCCGTTTCGGACCTTTTTGCCTGTCCTGACCCTGAGCCTGCCTGCCGTCCTCTGACTGTGACCTGGCTTACGAACCCCTGCCTGTCCTTAACCTGCCCATTGCCAGCCCCCTGTGTTACAATAAATATCTGAAATTCAAACTATCCACCTCCTGTGTCTGCATCTGGGTCTTATCCTGAGTCGTGATAGTCCGAACTGGCCATGACTGACCCAGCAGACTCCGACCAGCGCCGCAAAGCTGTCTCCTCCCAATAAGCCGTCATTGGAAGACAAAAGAAGTTACTTCAAAACCTTATGGAAGGACTCCAGTCCTTGGCATAATGCCATGGCCACGCTTTCAATGCATTGCTGGAGCAATTTTGCGGATTATCTTCGAGGCAGAAAGATACTATTGTAATCCCCGGACTCTCAGTAAATTCGCTACCAGAGGCGCTTCTCCCCAGCCAATCCCAGCTTCCCGAGAAATCTCCTCCTCCGGAGTGCAACGCTGGAGATCCAGGAACCTGCCGGGCGTTTTTCTCCCATTGCTCCCTCATCTTCGAGCTGCAGCCCTCTGCATTTCCCTTGGATTGCTCGAAGATAATGTACCTGATAACGCTGATGTCTGGGAGGGCACTTGCCTGGGCTATGGCGGTGTGGGAGCAACAATGCACCGTTTGCCTCAGTCTGGAGGAGTTCATAGTGGAGGTTAGAAGGGTGTTCAATTCTCTGTTGTCCTGGAGAGAGGCTGCTCGGAAGCTACTTCAACTGCGTCAAGACTCCCGTAGTCTGGCAAACTACTCGGTAGACATTTGCACAATGGCCCGCGAGAGTGCCTGGAACCCGGAATCTCTGTTCAACACGTTCCTTCATGGATTATCGGAGGAGGTTATAGACGAGCTCGCAGCCTGGGAGCTTCCAATGGACCTCGACTCTCTCATAGCCTTGACCATATGGATCGATGGGCGGCTATGGGAACATAGGACGGAGAGGAGGTCTGTTTCCCATAACACTCGCTCGTCCATTGCTCCCACCTCGCTTCCGAGGAATCCCGGAAGTCCCTGATGTCTACCATACCAGGATAATCCGATGTCATTGGCCTCAACCCACGTCCAGAGTGCAGATGTACTCCGCAGGAATGGCGGAGAGATCCAAGTCTTCTCCCAAGCCCGCAGGAAGACATCCCAAGGCAGGCTGCGCCGACATCAGACAATGCGCGTAGCAGAACGGGCTCCTACCCATGATAGAACCAGTAGCCCAGTTGATCAGGGGATTGTTCCTCTGGAGCCAAGAAAACCCCAAAACCACGGGTACATGAGGAGTTTCAATGAGCAAGAACTGCATAGACTGACTGGGATTACCTGATACTCGCAGGTTGATAGGAACCGTATTGTGTGTGACTCTGCCAATAGAGTGCCCATCCAGCGCTCTATCGTTCATGGGCATCGAGAGGGGTTGTGTGAAGATTCCTCGTACCTACAGATGAGCCTGGTCTTTTAATGGACAGGTAGAATGTACTGTCCTGTTTCACAATACAGACAGCTCTTGGTGTTCAGTCTGCGTAAGCGTTCAGCAGGAGACAATCTAGCCTGGCTCAGTTGCATTGGCTCCGGAGGAGGCAAGTCAACAGCCCTCTGTGATTCCCGAGGGAACTTGGGTGACATCGGATTCTCCTGGTATGGTAGACATCGGGGACTTCCGGGAATCCTCGAGGGAGAGGTGGGAGCAGCACTCTGAACGTGGGTTGAGGCCAATCCACCACTGCTCTCATCTTGTCAGAATCCATCTGAAAATTTTGTGCAGCAATGACGTATCCTTGGCAGGAGATTGTGGAGTGATATAATTCACATTTATCTGCTTTCACAAAAAGCTGGTTTCATGGGGTTTGCTAAACTCTACCGCTGCTTCATCCAGGATTACAGCACGCTGGCTTCTCTCCTCTCAGCACTCACCTCTCCCAAGGTTCGATTCACGTGGACTCCAACAGCTGACTGGGCGTTCTCGGGCCTCAAGCATAGATTCACTACAGCTGGATGTGTGTCCCGGACTCTGCCCATTCCCCCTTCCTGGAATGGGCACATTCCTCCAGACTCACTTGCCATCCTGGCTCCCGTCGGACGCTGGCTTTTGTCCAACAACATTTTTGGTGGTCCACCATGGTTCCTGACGTCTCTGCATTCATCGCCGCCTGCACTGTGTGTGCACAGGAGACTCCGTTGCAAGCTCCGACTGGCCTCCTTCAACCACTCCCTGTTCCTCACCGCCCATGGTCCCGTATATCCCTGGACCTCATCACTGGTCTGCCTCCATCTGATGGAAACACCACCATCCTAACGGTGAGGGATAAGTTTTCCAAAGCCGTCCATTTGATTCCCCTTTCCAAGTTGCTCTCAGCCAAGGAGACGGCTCAGGTCATGGTGCAGCAGGTCTTCCAGATCCATAGACTTCCAGTCGACATTGTCACCAATCATGGTACCGGTTCTGGAAAGCGTTCTGCACCCTCATTGGGTCATTGGCCAGACTCTCCTTCCCCAGTCTAACGGCCAGTCAGAGCAAGCCAATCAGTACCTGGAGACGGCTCTTCACTGCCTCGTCTCCGCCAACCCCACCACCTGGAGTCAGCAACTCGTGTGTTCGGAAAACGCCCGCAACATCCTTCCCTGCTCGGCCACTGGTCTCTTGCTCTTCGAGTGTTCCTTGGGATATCAGCTCCCGCTCTTCCCTGAGCAAGAGGAAGAAGTTAGCAGACCCTTTGGCCAGATGTTCGTCCATCACACCGTCGTACCGCTCTTCTCAAGACCACCTTCAGGTATCGGCAACAGGTGGACCGCCACCCGACCCCTGCTCCCCACTATTGTCTACGGGTAGAGGGTATGGCTTGCCACTCGTGATATGTGGTATGTAATAACCAGTTTAAAAAAAATAATCTATAGGCAAAGGGCGTAACCAGGGAAAGACTTGTGATGGCCATGATATCAACTAAACTGTTAGCAAAGCAATACTGTTAGTGAGGTAATAACTGGTGTTCCTAACAGTCATTAGTAACAGACAACAGGGTTATGATACAGCAGGGTGCAACTGGAGTTTATGTTTTATTCACAGGCACACATTGTAAAGAGTAACATGGTGTTCACTGATACATCTGCTTCCTGCTTCCTGGCTCCTCTCCATACATCACACACAAAATGGATGACTAATTACCAAGCTCAGGTACTCAGCAGATTTAAACACTGCGGCATACAGTGAATTACCAGAGGGGTGCAGTGAGCTGGGGGGAAACCAACCAACATCCTCTCCTCAGAGTAAAGGCTTTCTCCTCATCATTACTAGACCCATCCAATCATTCCTCAATCACATTTTCAATCACCCCATCTGCCATCCTTCAACACTCCTTTATGAGAGGAATCCTCTCCAAAAATGTAACACCTTATGAAAAAACTACTGGTGGCTGCTTAAATGTTTTGTTTTATCCTGTATGCATCAGCGAGGGTTAGATACCTGAGCTGGGAGAGAAACAGTAAAAGAGAATGGAGTACATCCCCATGGGCATGTGAGACAAGCATCGTATTAAGTGCCTTCAGCAACAGTGTCGACTCACAAATTGTTTTATTTATTTAACTAGGCAAGTCATTTAAGTACATATTCTTATTTGCAATGATGGCTTAGGAATACTGGGTTAACTTCTTATGGCTGGGGGCAGTATTGAGTAGCTTGGATGAATAAGGTGCGCAGCGTATACTGTCTGCTACTCAGTCCCAGAAGCTAAGATATGCATATTATTAGTAGATTTGGATAGAAAACACGCTGAAGTTTCTAAAACTGTTTGAATGATGTCTGTGAGTATAACAGAACTCATTTGGCAGGCTTAACCTGAGAAAAAATACAACCAGGAAGTGGGAAATCTGAGGTTTGTAGGTTTTCAACTCTTTGCTTATCCAAGATACAGTGGAAATGGGGTAATGTTGCTCTTCCTAAGGCTTTCACAAGATGTCAACAGTCTTTAGAACCTTATTTGATGCTTCTACTGTGAAGTGGGGACGAATGAGAGGAGATTGAGTAAGGTCTCTCCCAGAGTGTTGTCTTTGGAGTGTTGTCTATCCAAATCTACTAATAATATGCATATCCTAGGATCTGGGCCTGAGTAGCAGGCAGTTTACTCTGGGCACGCTTTTCATCCGGACGTGAAAATACTGCCCCCTACCCCAAAGAAGTTAACGGGATCTCAGCCATAAGAAGTTAACTGCCTTGTTCAAGGGCAGAACGACCTTCATTTTGGTTATTTTGTATCAAATATTTGTTTTCGTGTTATTAAATTATCACTATGGAAACTAACCACTCTGCGTATTGGTCCGATCCTTCTCGCCTCTCCTCGTCCGAGGAGGAGGAAGAAAATGACTATCGTTACAATTATGTGGATCATAATTAATGGACAATTTTGTAGGGGATGATACATTTTTATTTTCAGCAAATCAAGTCTGACATTTTAAAGAGGAAATTACACACTTTAGAAGCCTAGGGTTCCCCTGGCTGAGCTCAGGGTCCCTTGCCGTCCAGGATCTCCTCCCAAGTCCAGGAGTCCTGTTTCTACTGCTGCTGTCGCTGCCCTTTTCCACTCTGCTTGGTCCTTTGTTGGTGGGTGTTTCTGTAACAATAGTCATTTTCTTCCTCCTCCTCGGACGAGGAGAGGCGAGAAGGATCGGACCAATACGCAGAGTGGTTAGTTTCCATAGTGATAAATTAATAACACGAAAACAAATATGCGATGCAAAATAACCAAAATGAAACTACCGTGACAGTCTCGTGTGACGAAACACTAACAAGGAACAAACACCCACAAAACACACGTGAAACCCCGGCTGCCTAAGTATGATTCTCAATCAGGGACAACGATTGACAGCTGCCTCTGATTGAGAATCATACCAGGCCGAACACACAAAACCCCAACATAGAAAACAACACATAGACAACCCACCCAACTCACGCCCTGACCATACTAAATAAATACAAAACAAGGGAAGACAGGTCAGGAACGTGACAATAATATTTCACATTTCCTGTTGCAGGATTATTTTCCTGCTGAGACAAACTGGGCAAATTAAGATCCTATATCTGCAGCTACTCGTCTGCCTCGGAGCTCTACCAGGCTAAGAGACTGAAGTTTATACAAAGGGTGTGCTAGCGCCAGGGAGCCTTGCCTCCCTCTCTGTTTCAGTAGTGTGTAACAGCATTAGGGTTTCTGAGGGCCTTGCCTCTACTGCGCTCGTCTGATAGTGGTTGATGGGGCTCGTTAAACACTGACAGTGTCAGAAAAACAGATGAGGCTTCTCTCCTCTCTTAACAGTTGAATAATAGATGAGACATGAATGTGCTGTGAGAGGAACCCTTAACTGAAAACAGTTATGTGTCCATACGAATTATATATGCTGAGATTGTAGTTTGTATTTCTCTTTATCATCTGGGAGATATTATGTCTGTCTGCTCTGTTGCTGCAGTAGGTTACAGTAAGACTAGGCCTACTGCCTCGGCAGTGATTATGATGCTGTCATGGCTGGATGAGTTTTGATTTAATTTGAACTTTATTTGATTGGGATTGGTTGACTTTCATTGCATTGTTTCAGAAGACAGAAATATGCAAAAACACATGCATAGGTATCCCTACATACTGTATTATTGCACACACCATTACACACACATACAAATTAACACATACTGTACACCCATGCTTACACATATAACCCGCTCAACACACAAACACATATTTCTAAAAAGCCCATGAGCATTTGATCTATTGTGTTGTATTGTCATCACATGGTTAAGGTTGAGCACTGATAGTTTTGTAGCTTTAATTAGGTTGCTAAGAGTATGAGGTTATCAACTGTCTATGCATATCCCAGAGTTGGGACAGGTGACACTGTATTTAATATTTCAATCGTAATGTTAAGACATTTATATTAAAATATTTCATGTGTGAAAAGACTGAAGAAAACCGTACATGTCAAAGAGTACAAACTTAAAATGATGAACAGGAATGACAATTATTGTCATGGGTGTCCCAAAATCAAAAATCTATGCCCACAATAGGTCACACCTCCTGTAAATAACCTCTGGATTACATCAACACAGCATGAAATTGAATAAAAACCCAAACTGATCGTTAAATGAACACATGTTTGGGTAATCAGGTTACTGGGGGCGTGGCTTTCAGATTGTTATTTTTGGCCACCTGTGAGAGTAAATGTCATTCTTGCTCAAAGCAAATGAAAAATGGCCTTCAATATTTTTGTGAATATACATCAAATAATATTATTTCAATATAACACAGCAATTCTCCACACATTAGAACAGGTATATGCAATTACCTAACTCATATTCTCGGGTAAGCTACAAACATGTCAGTGCTCAACCTCAACATTTCAATGTTGTTTTAGTTGCTTTGTGTATCACCAAATTTGCTTGAGATGATTTTACTGCAACACTGCTCACTGCATCCACGTTTCTTGACATGGGCGTTTCAAAGAGCTGTCAGTCAAGGCGAGCTCATAAATTTAAGCTCCCTGCCCACTCAGCCTGTCTTTTCAAACTTCCTGGTAGTTAGCCATGAGAGAAAGTACTTTTTCTCCAGTTTTTGGCATTTCTATCCCCCCAAAATATCACGTGATATTTTAGTCATTCAAAAGATTATTTCACATGAGATTAAGAATGACTTTTTGGCACCTTTAAGCCTCGTTTTTGCATCTTTTGTATACCAGCTGCAAACAGCTGAAAATACTATATTTCTGGTTATTGAAAATATGTGTCACAGTGGTTTAGATGGTACAATGATTCTCCACACTATGCACTGCTTGCTTTGTCATATAAACTGAAATTAACCGAACTGTTACAATTTTTGCAACCAGGAAATGACAGAGCTATTTCTGTATACTGCACCTTTATGGGACAGTAATCGAAAAGTAATGTAAAGTAATCAAATTACGTTACTGAGTTTGGGTAATTGTAACGGCGGTCCTCCTCCTCTTCATCTGAAGAGGAGGAGCAGGGATTGAACCAAGGTGCAGCGCGTTGAAATGACATGATGAATTTATTTAACAAGACAAAACGAACTATACTTGAAAATGATACAAAATAACAAAACGAAAGTAGACAGACCTGAACGACAAACTTACATACAACGTGAAGAACGAAATGAACAGGAACAGACTACATGAAATGAACAAACCGTAAACAGTCCCGTATGGTGCAAACATTGACACAGACACAGGAGACAACCACCCACAAACAAACACTGTGAACAGCCTACCTAAATATGACTCTCAATTAGAGGAACGCCAAACACCTGCCTCCAATTGAGAGCCATACCAGGCAACCCTAAACCAACATAGAAACAGACAACATAGAATGCCCACCCAAACTCACGTCCTGACCAACTAACACACAAAACTAAACAGAAAACAGGTCAGGAACGTGACATAACCCCCCCCTCAAGATGCGTACTCCGAACGCATCCCCAAAAAGTCCAGGGGAGGGTCTGGGTGGGCATCTGACCACGGTGGTGGCTTAGGCTCCGGGCGTGGTTCCCACCCCACCATAATCAATCCTAACTTCCTCCCTCCAAGAATGTCCACCCTCTTTTCTCCCGCACAAAATCCTCTTAATAGTATACCTAATAAGGACAACACCGGGACAGAGAGAGAAACCAAGACAGAGGGATAGATAAGACTATAGAGGTAGATAAAGATAGAGAGGGAGATCAGGACAGAGGGGCAACTCCGGACTGAAAGGCAGCTCCGGACAGAGAGACAGCTCTGGACTGATGGGCAGTTCTGGGTATCTAGCCTTTCCAGGCTGAAGGGCAGCTCATGGCTGACTGACGACTCTCGACGCTCATGGCAGGCTGACGGCTCTCGACGCTCATGGCAGGCTGACGGCTCTCGACGCTCATGGCAGGCTGACGGCTCTCGACGCTCATGGCAGGCTGACGGCTCTCGACGCTCATGGCGCTCTGACGGCTCTGGCTGCTCATGGCGCTCTGACGGCTCTGGCTGCTCATGGTGCTCTGACGGCTCTGGCTGCTCATGGCGCTCTGGCGGCTCTGGCAGATCCTGTCTGGTTGGCGGCTCTGGCAAATCCTGTCTGGTTGGCAGCTCTGGCAGATCCTGTCTGGTTGGCGGCTCTGGCAGATCCTGTCTGGTTGGCGGCTCTGGCAGATCCTGTCTGGTTGGCGGCTCTGGCAGATCCTGTCTGGCTGACAGCTCTAGCGGCTCCTGTCTGGCTGACGGCTCTAGCGGCTCCTGTCTGGCTGACGGCTCTGTAGGCTCATGGCAGACGGGCGGCTTTGCAGGCTCATGGCAGACGGGCGGCTTTGCAGGCTCCTGGCAGACGGATGGCTCAGACGGCGCTGGGGAGACGGATGGCTCAGATGGCGCTGGGGAGACGGATGGCTCAGATGGCGCTGGGGAGACGGATGGTTCAGATGGCGCTGGGGAGACGGATGGCTCAGATAGCGCTGGGGAGACGGATGGCTCTGGCCGGATAAGGCGCACTGTAGACCTGGTGCGTGGTGCCGGAACTGGAGGCACCGAGCTAAGGACACGCACCTTCATACTAGTGCGGGGAGCAGGGACAGGGCACACTGAACTCTCAAAGCGTACACTATACCTGGTGCGTGGTACCGGCACTGGTGGCACCGGGCTGAGGGCACGCACCTCAGGACTAGTACGGGGAGAAGTGACAGTGTGTACAGGACTTAGGAGACGCACAGGTGGCTTAGTGCGTGGGGCCGGAACTGGAGGCACCAAACTGGATACACGCACTATAGGGAGAGTGCGTGGAGGAGGAACAAGGCTCTGGAAATGCACTGGTAGCCTAGTGCGTAGTGTAGGCACTGTAGGTACTAGGCTGGGGCGGGGAGGTGGCGCCGGAAATACCGGACCGTGCAGGCGTACTGGCTCTCTTGAGCATTGAGCCTGCCCAACCTTACCTGGTTGAATGCTCCCGGTCGCCCAACCAGTGCGGGGAGGTGGAATAACCCGCACCGGGCTATGTAGGCGAACCGGGGAAACCATGCGTAAGGCAGGTGCCATGTATGCCGGCCCGAGGAGACGCACTGGAGACCAGACGCGTTGAGCCGGCCTCATGACACCTGGCTCAATGCCCAATCTAGCCCTACCAGTGCGGGGAGGTGGAATAACCCGCACCGGACTATGCACACGTACAGGAGACACCGTGCGCTCTACTGCGTAACACGGTGTCTGCCCGTACTCCCGCTCTCCACGGTTAGCCTGGGAAGTGGGCGCAGGTCTCCTACCTGCCCTTGGCCCACAACCCCTTAGCCCCCCCCAAGAAATTTTTGGAAGTTACTCACGGGCTTTTCGGGCTTCCGTGCAAGACGTGTCCCCTCATAATTCCGGTTTCGAGCTTGATTCTCCGGCTTCCATCCACGTCTCCTAGCTGCCTCCTTAAACCACCTCTCCTGGGCTGTGGCTGCCTCACTTTTCACACGAGAGCAGCGATATTCTCCAGTTTGCGCCCAGGGTCCTTTTCCCTCTAATATCTCCTCCCAAGTCCATGATTCCTGTGTAGCAGGCCACTGCTCGAATTCACGCCGCTTGGTTCTGGATTGGTGGGTGGTTCTGTAACGGCGGTCCTCCTCCTCTTCATCTGAAGAGGAGGAGCAGGGATTGAACCAAGGTGCAGCGCGTTGAAATGACATGATGAATTTATTTAACAAGACAAAACGAACTATACTTGAAAATGATACAAAATAACAAAACGAAAGTAGACAGACCTGAACGACGAACTTACATACAACGTGAAGAACGAAATGAACAGGAACAGACTACATGAAATGAACAAACCGTAAACAGTCCCGTATGGTGCAAACATTGACACAGACACAGGAGACAACCACCCACAAACAAACACTGTGAACAGCCTACCTAAATATGACTCTCAATTAGAGGAACGCCAAACACCTGCCTCCAATTGAGAGCCATACCAGGCAACCCTAAACCAACATAGAAACAGACAACATAGAATGCCCACCCAAACTCACGTCCTGACCAACTAACACACAAAACTAAACAGAAAACAGGTCAGGAACGTGACAGTAATCCAAAAGTTACATGAATGCACTGTAAACGACAAGGCATTCTAATTGAAATAATTCTAGTAAGTTGTACTGAAAATCAACTAAAATAATTATTACTTAAAATGTTTATGTGGTACTAACTCAAAACTAAATGAGAAGTCACACAAATATATTTTTTTAAAGATATGATTGGAAATAAAGATTTTGTCCAGCATGCTTTACTGCAGGTAGATTTTTTTAGAATTATCTGTGTTTTTGCAGGTACATTGAGTGATTGAGTAATGAAATGTTATGCTACACAAAAGTTGTAAAAAAAAATCGAAACTTGTAACGCTCGTCTTCCTCCTCGTCTGAGGAGGAGCAAGGATCGGACCAAAGCGCAGCGTAGTGTGAATACATAATGATTTATTTGAATAAGACGAACACGAAGAACACTTGACAAAATACAAAATAACAAAACGACGTGAACAGACCTGTACTTGAGAACATATAAAACTGAACGCACGAACAGGAACAGGAACAGGAACAGGAACGAACGAAGTCCCGTGTGGCACAAACACTGACACAGGAACAATCACCCACCAACAAACAGTGAGAACAGCCTACCTTAATATGGTTCTCAACACCTGCCCCTGATTGAGAACCATATCAGGCTAATTGAACATGAACCCAACATAGAAACACATAACATAGAATGCCCACCCAGCTCACGTCCTGACCAACTAAACAAAGACAAAACAAAGGAAATAAGGTCAGGAACGTGACAAAACTAATCCAATCATTGCATTTTTGCACCCATCACGGAAATGGTTGTTCCAGTTTGAATGGTTTAGGAAGTTTCTTCTCACCTCTCTTAATGACCCAGGCAGTCATTATGAATGCAGGATGAGGGTGAATGTAAATGTAAACTGATGGCTAGCTTCATCCCGGCTAGATTCCTGTAGAAAATAAACTTCAATTCGCAAGCCAGCATTATATGATTTACAGTCAGGGTTGTAAAAATGCCATGTTTTCTACATATCCTGGTTGGAAGATTACTACTGAAATAAAAGAGGGAAAGTTTGTGGAAATGTGCAACACAACTTGCAGGCCTGATGTGCCATTTCAACCATGAGTATTTAGGCCTTATGATATATGTAACGGTTCGATTAAAACGATCATAGCTAACCAGGAACTCATTTGGTGAAGGCCACAGGACTGATATTGAATGAAGTCAACAACCATGACTCTGTCTATAACAAATACAGTTTGCTATGAGACTTGTAATTGAGCTCAGGTGCATCCTGTTTCCATTGATCATCCTTGAGGTGTCTCTACAAATTGACTGGAGTCCACCTGTGGTAAATTATATTGATTGGACATTATTTGGAAAGGCACACATCTGTCTATATGAGGTACCACAGTTGACAGTGCACGTCAGAGCAAAAACCAAGACGAGAGGTCGAAGGAATTGTTGCTAGAGCCCCGAGACAAGTTTGTGTCGAGGCACAGATCTGGGGAAGGGTGCCAAAAGAATTCTGCAGCATTGAAGGCCCCCAATAACAGAGTGGCTTCCATCATTATTAAATGGAAGAAGTTTGGCACCACCAAGACTCTTCCTAGAGCTGGATGCCCGGCCAAACTGAGCTATTGGGGGAGAAGGGCCTTGGTCAGGGAGGTCACCAAAAACCCCATGGGGACTCTGAAAGAGCTCCAGAGTTCCTCTGTGGAGATGGGAGAATATTTCAGAAGGACAAGCATCTCTGCAGCACTCCACCAATCAGCCCTTTATGGCAGAGTGGCCAGACGGAAGCCACTCCTCAGTAAAAGGCACATGACAGCCCGCTTGGAGTTTGCAAAAAGGCACCTAAAATCTCTCAGACCATGAGAAACAAGATTCTCTGGTCTGGTGAAACCAAGATTGAACTCTTTGGCCTGAATGTCAGGCATCACGTCTGGAGGACACCTGGCACCATCCCTACAGTGAAGCATGGTGGTGGCAGCATCATGCTGAGGGGATGTTTTTCAGGGACTGGGAGCCTAGTTAGGAACGGGGGAAAGATGATCGGAGAAAAGTACAGTGAGATCATTGATGAAAACCTGCTCCAGAGTGCTCAGGACCTCAGACTGGGTCGAAGTTTCAACTTCCAACAGGACAACAACCCTGAGCACACAGCCAAGACAACGCAGGAGTGGCTTCGGGACAAGTCTCTGAATGTCCTTGAGTGGCCCGGACTTGAACCCGATCAAACATCTCTGGAGAGACCTGAAAACAGCTGTGCAGCAACGCTCCCCATCCAAACTGACAGAGCTTGAGAGGATCTACAGAAAATAATTGGAGAAACTTCCCAAATACAGGTGTGCCAAGCTTGTAGCATCATACCCAAAAAGACTTAGGGCTGTAATTGATGCCAAAGGTGCTTCAACAAAGTACTTAGTAAAGGGTCTGGATACTTACAGTTGAAGTCAGAAGTTTACATACACCTTAGCCAAATACATTTAAACTCAGTTTTTCACAATTCCTGACATTTAATCCACATTCCCAGTGGGTCAGAAATGTACATACACTCCATTAGTATTTGGTAGCATTGCCTTTAGATTGTTTAACTTGGGTCAAACATTTTGGGTAGACTTCCACAATCCTCCCCCAATAAGTTGGTTGAATTTTGGCCCATTCCTCCTGACAGAGCCAGGTTTGTAGGTCACTTTGCTCGCACACGCTTCTTCAGTTCTGCCTGCACATTTTCTGTAGGATTGAGGTCAGGGCTTTGTGATGATCACTCCAATACCTTGACTTTGTGGTCCTTAAGCTATTTTGCCACAACTTTGGAAGTATGCTTGGGGTCATTGTCCATTTGGAAGACCCATTTGCGACCAAGCTTTAACTTCCTGACTGATGTCTTGAAATGTTGCTTCAATATATCCACATAATTTTCCTTTCCTCATTATGCCATCTATTTTGTGAAGTTCACCAGTCCTCCCACAGCAAAGAACCCCCACAACATGATGCTGCCACTCCCGTGCTTCACGGTTGGGATGGTGTTCTTCGGCTTGCAAGCATCCCCCTGTTTCCTCCAAACATAACAATGGTCATTATGGCCAACCAGTTCTATTTTTGTTTCATCAGACCAGAGGACCAAAAAGTACGATCTTTGTCCCCATGTGCAGTTGCAAACCGTAGTCTGGCTTTTTTATGGCGGTTTTGGAGCTGTGGCTTCTTCCTTGTTGAGCGGCCTTTCAGGTTATGTTGAGATAGGACTCATTTTACTGTGGATATAGATACTTCTGTACCTGTTTCCTCCAGCATCTTCACAAGGTCCTTTGCTGTTGTTCTGGGATTGAATTGCCCTTTTCGCACCAAAGTACATTAATCTCTAGGAGACAGTACGCATCTCCTTCCTGAGCGGTATGACGGCTGCGTGGTCCCATAGTGTTTATACTTGCGTACTATTGTTTGTACAGATGAACGTGGTACCTTCTGGTGTTTGGACATTGCTCACAAGGATGAACCAGACTTGTGGAGGTCTACAATTCTTTTTTTTGAGGTCTTGACTGATTTCTTTTGATGTTCCCATGATGTCAAGCAAAGAGGCATTGAGAGTGAAGGTAGACCTTGAAATTCATCCACAGGTACACCTCCAATTGACTCAAATGTTGTCAATCAGAAGCTTCTAAAGCCATGACATAATTTTCTGGAATTTTCCAAGCTCTTTACAGGCACAGTCAACTTAGTGTATGTAAACTTCTGAGCCACTGGAAATGTGATACAGTGAATTATATGTGAAATAATCTGTCTGTAAATTTTTTGGGGAAAAATTACTTGTGCATGCACAAAGTACATGTCCTAACCAAATTGCCAAAACTATAGTTTAACAATAAGTTTGTGGAGTGGTTGAAAACGAGTTTTAATGACTTCAACCTAAGTGCATGTAAACTTCCGACTTCAACTGTATGTAAATGTGATTTCAGTTTTTTTAATTTTATGAATTTGCTAAAATGTATAAAAAACGAATTTTGCTATGTCATTATGATGTACTGTATATAGATTGATGAGGGGAAAAAACATTTTAATCAATTTTAGAATAAGGCTGTAACGTAACAAAATGTGGAAAAATTTAAGGGGTCTGAATACTTTCCAAATGCACTGTATAACTGTAATGGATTACATTTAGAAACTAACCTATCCAACCCTGGTGAGAGGTGATAGAGAGAGAGCAAGAAAGACACACACTTGCGTCTTTGGTTGCCAATAAATAACCCTGATATCGTTCATTATAACTCACCGAACTGAAGAGAAAACAGCTGGTTTTATAAAGTGCAGGAGCAGATACAGGAATGTGTGAGTACAAGATGAATGAGAACTTTCCATCCCGTCAGCCATGAAAGGTGATTGGACAAATGCCATGTGACCAACCTTTGCCTCCAAAACCTGATCGATTGCATTGATTTGTATAGTGTATTTCCCCGTCCTCTCTTTCTCTCAGTTCTGTACATTGTACTCACATCAGACTCACTTCACCTCATCCACTACCCGTATATACCAGGCATGTGGCACAGCAACCACCTGGTGCTACATATCAGGGAAAAAACATTTCAAACCCAGACAAGTTAGATAAAGAAGGCTTTAGAGATAATCTGTAGCGAATAAAAGCGTGGCTGATACTGTAGTCGAGAAGGCCTGGCTAGCTGATACAGGCATGCTGTGCTGCAGCTGTGAGGATTAAACAGACCGTTAGCACGGCACTGAGAGTGTAAAATCACATGAAATGCTTTCTTCTCTCTCCTCCGGCTGCATGTAATTACTTGCGGGTGAGGCTAGGGAGAGTCCGGTGAGGCTACGGGGAGACTCGTTTGGCCCAGTATGGCTTGCCTATTGGCGAGAGAGAGAGATGAATACCAGCATTTTCCTCTACCATAGCCCAGTTTGGAGCATTGACAGGGACGTCAGATATGAGCAATGATTTTTGTTTTAAAATCAAATGTAATATACCAAAATCTGACGTATCAATCTATGCTTGTCTTCAATTTTTTTGCAATTTTTTCTGCTCAAGTAAAACCATGTGTAGTTTCAGATATACATTATAATGTTCTGACTCTGGTCCCATCACGTCACAAAAGAAAGCTTTTCTGATGAATCATTGTGCATTGTGACATTCTCACCGTCACACAACATATCAATGAATCATAAAGCCGTGAGATGTCCCAGGACGGGAATATTCAACTGGTGGCCCGCGGAACAGGAACCGACACCTCTCAGATATGACATTGTTTGTCCCAGCACCTTTTTGCCTGGCTCCAGTTCCTGGAGTATATGTTTGCACTGTAAACATTTAAATAATGCAAGTTGCCTTCTGGTTATTTCTCCCGCCTCCCAGAAAAAACATAATGTAAAAGCGCGGTGATCCTTCTGTGCAATCATCCTAATCCTTCCAAACTGATTTCAGACCTGCTCTCTTATTTGTATATACAGTACATTCGGAACATTTTTAGACCCCTTGACTTTTACCACATTATGTTAGATTACAGCCTTATTCAAAAATGGATTTAAAAAAAATAAACATCATCAATCTACACACAATTCCTCATAATGTCAAAGCAAAAAAGCAGTCTTGATTTTTGTGCAAATTTATACAAAAATAAAACCTGAAATATCACATTTACATAAGTATTCAGACCCGTAGCTCAGTACTTTGTTGAAGCAACTTTGGCAGCGATTACAGCCTTGAGTCTTCTTGGGTATGATGCTACAAGCTTGGCACACCTGTATTCTGGGAGTTTCTCCTATTATTTTCTGTAAATTCTCTCAAGCTCTGTCAGTTTGGATGGGGAGCGTTGCTAAACAGCTATTTTTAGGTCTCCCTAGAGATGTTTGATTGGGTTCAAGTCCGGGCTCTGGCTGGGCCACTCAAGGACATTCAGAGACTTGTCCCAAAGCCACTCCTGTATTCTCTTGGCTCTGTGCTCAGGGTTGTTGTCCTTCAACCCAGTCTGAGTTCCTGAGTGCTCTGGAGCAGTTTTTCATCAAGGATCTCTCTGTACTTTGTTCAGTTCATCTTTCCCTGAATCCCGACTAGTCTCCCAGTCCCTGCCGCTGAAAAATATCTCCACAGCATGATGCTGCCACCACCATGCTTCAGCGTAGGGATGTTGCTTGGTTTCCTCCAGATGTGAAGCCTGCCATTCAGGCCAAAGAGTTCAATCTTGGTTTCATCAGACAAAATAATCTTGTTTCTCATGGTCTGAGAGTCTTTAGGTGCCTTTTTGCAAACTCCAAGCGGGCTGTCATGCATTATACTGAGGCGTGGCTTCCGTCTGGCCACTACCATGAAGGCCTAATTGGTGGAGTGCTGCAGAGATGGTTGTCATTCTGAAAGATTCTTCCTTCTCCACAGCGGAACTCTGGAGCTCTGTCAGAGTGACCATTGGGTTCTTGGTCAACTCCCTGACCAAGGCCCTTCTCCCCCGATTGCTCAGTTTGGCCGGGCAGCCAGCTCCAGGAAGAGTCTTGGTGGTTTCAAACTTCTTCCATTTAAGAATGATGGAAGCCACTGTGTTCTTGGGGGCCTTCAATGCTGCAGAAGTGTTTTGGTACCCTTCCTTAGATCTCTACCTCAACACAATCCTGTGTCGGAGATCTATGGACAATTTCTTTGACCTCATGGCTTGGTTTTTGCTCTGAAATGCACTGTCAACTGTGGGACCTTATATAGACAGGTGTGGACCTTTCCAAATTGTGTACAATAAATAGAATTTACCTCAGGTTGACTCCAATCAAGTTGTGGAATCTTCTCATGGATGAACAATGGAAACAGGATGCACCTGAGCTCATTTATGAGTCTCATAGCAAAGGGTCTGAATACTTATGTAAATATGGTATTATAGTTTTTTTTAAATATAAATTAGCTAATATTTATTAACCTGTTTTCGCTTTGTCATTATGTGGTATTGTGTGTACATTTATGAGAATTATTTTACAATAAGTCTGTAATGTAATTATAATTTTTTTTAAATCATTCTATGCACTGCATATTTTATGGGGCAGGCCAGCGAGGTAAGTAACTGATCTTGAGACAGGTCTTGGCAGTGGTGGTCAGCTAGTGAAGAGGTCCCTACATAATCACGTCACGTAGCTTAGGCTAGCCGTCTCCCTACTGAATTTGAAACCAAGGGAAAGACAAATTAAAAAATGAATAAGAAAAGGCAATCAACTTTGATTAAGTTTTTCCAAGTACAAAAATCCTGAAAAATATAGTGAATCAAACCTGAAATAAGGAAGGGAACTGTCAGTGTCAGATGAGAGGAGTGAGAAGCAAACTGCTCCTGATGGCAAATCTTTAGCTAGCAGCACTTCTTATCCTGCCAGTCCAGGTGCCAGTGCATCCACCGACAAAGTGCCCAGAGCAGGTGCAATATGGACAGAGGTTCAGTTCAAGACCAAGCAAACTTAGAACCCCTGGCTTGTCAAGCAAAATACAAAGCTGGGCTCTACAACATGCAAAAAGGTAGGGCGTTTTGGCCCGGAAAAGACTGGAGGGATGAAACTAACAAAAGGGTTGAATGTACAGTAACATCCTCTGTCCCTGACATAAAAAAGCAACAGAGACCTCAGAAAAAAAGGTTTTTTAACATACCCAAACCCAGGCCCATTTAGCAACAGCAAGCATTGTAGACAAGACTAAAGAAACACATTAACACAGGTAGTAGTTAACGCTTGAAACAAAAACACAGACACTACGGCCAGAGTCTTCAGAACAGCTTACAAGGATGCTACACGTCACAGACCCGCTCACGGTTTTGAGCAAGAAATGGACTGTCAGGGGTTAAATAGACTTCTCCATTCCAATGTTGCTTGCTCCAACATACAGCAGCACATTTTATCTTAAGTGAAACTATTTGAAATAATAGCCCAGTTCTCTCCCCAAATCAGCCTAATGCTCGACGAGACTACTAGTTTTAATAAAGAGTGCCTTGATTGTATACATCAGACTTCAGCTCGCAGATATAGACATACCAGCAATGCATGTTTGTTGATCTTGTGGAACTGGAGGATTTATCTGCGGGGGGAATTGTGCGTAATCTGTTATCTGCATTAGATGGTGTAAAATATACTGATGACTTTCTCTCCAAAACCCTCATTGGAATTAAGTGTGATGGTGAGTCTGTGATGCTGAGTATCAACAAGGCTCCAGGCCCTCTTCCCTAATATAACTGTTTGGCACTGCTCAGCACACAGGCTTGAGCTCGGAGTAGGCGATGTGGTAGAAGAGATGGATGCTCAATCATTTTTAGAATACTTATGGGCAAGCTACATGCGCTTTATAACGTATCCAACAAAAAACAAATGGAGCTGAGGGAGTGAATAGAGAGTTTAGACATTCAGCTGTGCAAAATCTGAAGGATCTTGGATACTAGATGGGTGGCTTCCAGTTTTAGCCCTGTAGAGTCTGTGATAAAAATGACCCGGCTCTTCACAAGCGTTTCACCACAGCAGCTGAGGATGCCACCCGCGAAAGCGCGTCCCGTCAGAGCTATACTACCCTTGCCATGTGCATATCCTCACGTGTTTGTTAACAATCTAGGCCTTGTGTGATGCACTTCAAGAACTATCTGAATTTTCACGTGCGCTCCAAAAGAGAGACTGCACAATTAGTAGTGCATGCAAGACAGTCACCAGGGAAGCGAGGGTGTTCAGCGCAATGGCAGAGCAGCCAGGCCGGCACACAACTCAGCCAAAGAGGGATTCAGGAGAACTCTTTCCCAGGTGTCAAACTGAATGGTGGAAGACCCAGCGACAGAGTCCTTAATCAGAATGTTCTCTCAAGGAGGATGACAATACAGGATGACAATACAGGATACAGCCAGTTCATAGAGGAGCTGAAGGTGCTTTACGCACAATACTGGCCGAAGGAAGCAGAAGCACTGTATGGAGAAACAGAGGTAGAATCTCTATGCAAGCGGTTTGGCGTTGACAGTCCATGTAAGGTCATACAGGCCTACAGGCCGTACAGGGACACTAATGGTCTAATGATAAAGCAGACATTCCAGATGGACTTAAAGAGCTGTTGATGGAGGTCAGGATCATCCCCTTCTCCAGTGCAGAATGCGAGCAGGGATTTTCTCAAATGAATCTGATTTGCACGTCAACCCGTGCCTCTCTGCATACCTCCACCATTTCAGGGCAATTCTTTCTGAACCTTGTTGGCCCACCCCTGACCCAATTCAACCCAGTCCCTTATGTGAGGTTATGGATTGCTGAAGGACACAGATGTGTCACAGACACCAGGAGCGAAACAAGAAATAGAGAGGAGAACACACACGAGGAAATAGCTGTGTTGTGGGAGGTTTTGGAAAACTAAGGTAAGAGCATCTTTTTCCTTTACAAACGTGTTCCGCACTGTGAAGTTAATCTGAATATCTGCTTCATATTATCAGATAGGCAGGAGGCCTACAGTTGAAGTCGGATGTTTACATACACCTTAGCCAAATACATTTAAACTCAGATTTTCACAATTCCTGACATTTAATCCTAGTAAAAATTTCCTGTCTTAGGTCAGTTAGGATCACCACTTTATTTTAAGAATGTGAAATGTCAGAATAATAGTAGAGAGAGTGATTTATTTCAGATTTTATTTATTTCATCACATTCCCAGTTGGTCAGACGTTTCAATTAGTATTTGGTAGCATTGCCTTTAAATTGTTTAACTTGGGTCAAAAATTTTGAGTCGCCTTCTACAAGCATCCCACAATAAGTTGGGTGAATTTTGGCACAATCCTCCTTACAGAGCAGGTGTAATTGAGTCAGGTTTGTAGGCCTCCTTGCTCGCACATGCTTTTTCAGTTATGCCCACACGTTTTCTATGGGATTGAGGTCAGGGCTATGTGATGGCCACTCCAATACCTTGACTTTGTTGTCCTGAAGCCATTTTTCCACAACTTTGGAAGTATGCTTGGGGTCATTGTCCATTTGGAAGACCCATTTGCGACCAAGCTTTAACATCTTGACTGATGTCTTGAGATGTTCCTTCAATATATCCACATAATTTTCCTTTCCTCATGATGCCATCTATTTTGTGAACTCGTTTTACTGTGGATATAGATACTTCTGTGCCTGTTTCCTCCAGCATCTTCACAAGGTCCTTTGCTGTTGTTCTGGGATTGATTTGCACTTTTCGCACCAAAGTACATTCATCTCTAGGAGACAGAACGCGTCTCCTTCCTGAGCGGTATGATGGCTGCGTGGTCCCATGGTGTTTATACTTGCATACTATTGTTTGTACAGATGAATGTGGTACCTTCAGGCGTTTGGAAATTGCTCCCAAGGACGAACCGGACTTGTGGAGGTCTACATTTTTTTTCTAAGGTCTTGGCTGATTTCTTTTGATTTTCCCATGATGTCAAGCAAAGAGGCACTGAGTTTGATGGTAGGCCTTGAAATACGTCCACAGGTACACCTCCAATTGACTCAAATGATGTCAATTTGCCTATCAGAAGCTTCTAAAGCCATAACATACATTTTTTGGAATTTTCCAAGCTGTTTAAAGGCACAGTCAATTTAGTGTATGTGTCACGTTCCTGACCTGTTCTCTGTTGTTTTGTATGTGTTTAGTTGGTCAGGGCGTGAGTTGGGGTGGGCATTCTATGTGTTGTGTTTCTATGTTGGGGTTAATGTGTTGCCTGATATGGTTCTCAATTAGAGGCAGGTGTTTGACATTTCCTCTGATTGAGAACCATATTAAGGTAGGCTGTTCTCACTGTTTGTTTGTGGGTGATTGTTGTTGTGTCTGTGTATGTCGCACCACACAGTACTGTTTCGTTCGTTCGTTCTTTCTTTTCGTGTGTTCCTTCCTGTTCGTGCGTTCATGTTATATGTTCTCTAGTTCAGGTTTGGTCACGTCGTTTATTGTTTTGTAGTTTAAGTGTTCTTCGTGTTTCGTCTTTGTTTAAATAAATCATCATGTTTCCGAATCCTGGCTTAGGAAGGCCACCAAAAATTCTGAGATTTCCATACCCAACTATAACACTTTCCGTCAAGATAGAACTGCCAAAGGGGGAGGACTTGCAATCTACTGCAGAGATAGCCTGCAAAGTTCTGTCATACTTTCCAGGTCTATGCCCAAACAGTTCGAACTTCTAATTTTAAAAATTAATCTCTCCAGAAATAAGTCTCTCACTGTTGCCGCCTGCTACCGACCCCCCTCAGCTCCCAGCTGTGCCCTGGACACCATCTGTGAATTGATCGCTCCCCACCTAGCTTCAGAGTTTGTTCTGTTAGGTGACCTAAACTGGGATATGCTTAACACCCCGGCAGTCCTACAATCTAAGCTTGATGCCCTCAATCTCACACAAATCATCAAGGAACCCACCAGGTACAACCCTAAATCCGTAAACATGGGCACCCTAATAGACATTATCCTGACCAACTTGCCCTCCAAATACACCTCTGCTGTCTTCAATCAAGATCTCAGCGATCACTGCCTCATTGCCTGTATCCGCCACGGGTCCGCGGCCAAACGACCACCCCTCATCACTGTCAAACGCTGCCTAAAACACTTCTGCGAGCAGGCCTTTCTAATCGACCTGGCCCGGGTACCCTGGAAGGATATTGACCTCATCCCGTCAGTTGAGGATGCCTGGTCATTCTTTAAAAGTTACTTCCTCACCATATTAGACAAGCATGCTCCGTTCAAAAAATGCAGAACCAAGAACAGATATAGCCCTTGGTTCACTCCAGACCTGACTGCCCTCGACCAGCACAAAAACATCCTGTGGCGAACTGCAATAGCATCGAAGAGCCCCCGCGATATGCAACTGTTCAGGGAAGTCAGGAACCAATACACGCAGTCAGTCAGGAAAGCAAAGGCCAGCTTTTTCAAGCAGAAATTTGCATCCTGTAGCTCTAACTCCAAAAAGTTCTGGGATACTGTAAAGTCCATGGAAAACAAGAGCACCTCCTCCCAGCTGCCCACTGCACTTAGGCTAGGTAACACAGTCACCACTGATAAGTCCGTGATAATCGAAAACTTCAACAAACATTTATCAATGGCTGGCCATGCCTTCCTCCTGGCGACTCCAACCTTGGCCAACAGCCCCGCCCCCCCCGCTGCTACTCGCCCAAGCCTCCCCAGCTTCTCCTTTACCCATATCCAGATAGCAGATGTTCTGAAAGAGCTGGAAAACCTGGACCCATACAAATCAGCTGGGCTTGACAATCTGGACCCCCTATTTCTGAAACTGTCCGCCGCCATTGTCGCACCCCCTATTACCAGCCTGTTCAGCCTCTCCTTCGTAACATCTGAGATCCCCAAGGATTGGAAAGCTGCCGCGGTCATCCCCCTCTTCAAAGGGGGAGACACCCTGGACCCAAACTGTTACAGACCTATATCCATCCTGCCCTGCCTATCTAAGGTCTTCGAAAGCCAAGTCAACAAACAGATCACTGACCATCTCGAATCCCACCGTACCTTCTCCGCTGTGCAATCCGGTTTCCGAGCCGGTCACGGGTGCACCTCAGCCACGCTCAAGGTACTAAACGATGTCATAACCGCCATTGATAAAAGACATTACTGTGCAGCCGTCTTCATCGACCTGGCCAAGGCTTTCGACTCTGTCAATCACCATATTCTTATCGGCAGACTCAGTAGCCTCGGTTTTTCCAATGACTGCCTTGCCTGGTTCACCAACTACTTTGCAGACAGAGTTCAGTGTGTCAAATCGGAGGGTATGTTGTCCGGTCCTCTGGCAGTCTCTATGGGGGTACCACAGGGTTCAATTCTCGGGCCGACTCTTTTCTCTGTATACATCAATGATGTTGCTCTTGCTGCGGGCAATTCCCTGATCCACCTCTATGCAGACGACACCATTCTGTATACTTCCGGCCCTTCCTTGGACACTGTGCTATCTAACCTCCAAACGAGCTTCAATGCCATACAACACTCGTGGCCTCCAACTGCTCTTAAACGCTAGTAAAACCAAATGCATGCTTTTCAACCGTTCGCTGCCTGCACCCGCACGCCCGACTAGCATCACCACCCTGGACGGTTCCGACCTAGAATATGTGGACATCTATAAGTACCTAGGTGTCTGGCTAGACTGCAAACTCTCCTTCCAGACTCATATCAAACATCTCCAATCCAAAATCAAATCTAGAGTCGGCTTTCTATTCCGCAACAAAGCCTCCTTCACTCACGCCGCCAAACTTACCCTAGTAAAACTGACTATCCTACCGATCCTCGACTTCGGCGATGTCATCTACAAAATAGCTTCAAAAACTCTACTCAGCAAACTGGATGTAGTTTATCACAATGCCATCTGTTTTGTTACTAAAGCAGCTTATACGACCCACCACTGCGACCTGTATGCCCTAGTCGGCTGGCCCTCGCTACATGTTCGTCGTCAGACCCACTGGCTCCAGGTCATCTGCAAGGCTATGCTAGGTAAAGTGCCGCCTTATCTCAGTTCACTGGTCACGATGGCTACACCCACCCGTAGCACGCGCTCCAGCAGGTGTATCTCACTGATCATCCCTAAAGCCAAAACCTCATTTGGACGCCTTTCCTTCCAGTTCTCTGCTGCCTGCGACTCGAACGAATTGCAAAAATCTCTGAAGTTGGAGACTTTTATCTCCCTCAACAACTTTAAAAATCTGCTATCCGAGCAGCTAACCGATCGCTGCAGCTGTACATAGTCCATCTGTAAACTACCCACCCAATTTACCTACCTCACCCCCATACTGCTTTTATTTATTTACTTTTCTGCTCTTTTGCACACCAGTATCTCTTCTTGCACATGATCATCTGATGATTTATCACTCCAGTGTTAATCTGCTAAATTGTAATTACTCAATTTATTGCCTACCTCATGCCTTTTGCACACATTGTATATAGATTCTCTTTTTTTTCTACCATGTTATTGACTTGTTTATTGTTTACTCCATGTGTAACTCTGTGTTGTTGTCTGTTCACACTGCTATGCTTTATCTTGGCCAGGTCGCAGTTGCAAATGAGAACTTGTTCTCAACTAGCCTACCTGGTTAAATAAAGGTGAAATAAAAAAATAAAATAAAAATGTATTCATCACCCGCTGCGCCTTGGTCCGCTCATTCACCACCACATCATTACATACGACCGTTACAGTATGTAAACTTCTGACCCACTGGAATTGTGATACAGTGAAATAACCTGTCTGTAAACAATTGTTGAAAAAATGACTTGTGTCATGCACAAAGTAGATGTCCTAACCGACTTGCCAAAACTATAGTTTGTTAACAAGATATCTGTGGAGTGGTTGAAAACGAGTTTTAATGACGCCAACATAAGTATATGTAATCTTCCAACTTCAACTATATATATTATGCTATATGTTCTGCTGTAGCCTATATTGATTTATTTTATTTGAGATATTCTGTTATCTAATCAAATGATTGTTCTACTGCTACACTGATGTATTGAAAAGTATGTGAAATTCGAGTCTTATAAGACATAGTATGTGTTTGAGACCAACGTGTGGCGGTGGCTGTGTGAGAAGTGCACCAGTATCACTCACATCTTTTTCATCTCTCAAGAGTGGTATTTAATCATTTATTTAGACTCTATACTGTAGGCCACCAAAATATTTGATCAACTTCCAAATATTGTTTTACAAAAGAGAGAGAGAGAGAGATAGGCTTTTGGCACGAGTACATCGGCCATCACCAGTGAGTGAGCTGCGCATAACTGGGTGAGTCAGTGAAACTGGAAAGCATTTTTAGGACTATAATTTCCTCCTCATATTGTAGCCTATAATATATGTCTCCACACACCTAGGCCTAGGCTAATGATGGATTCAAGACAAGGTCATTTTTTATGATCTTTGATTCTCGGTTTAACATTTCAATCATTTATGCAGTATTAACAAAGATTCTGCCAAAGTCTCCAGTCATGTAAAATTACATAGAATTGCATGAAATACGTTTATAAAAGGCCAACATTTTCCCGGACATTATGCTAAAATGTACCCCATGTGTACAACTTCTGTAAGTGCCTCTATTTTACTGCTCTATGCCACTACGCAAATGCAATGATATAAATGAAATCCTTTTTTATAAACAAGATTTTTTTTATGTATTCCGCTACCTCGAAACTCCCCAGGTCACCTCCCTCTCATGCTCATTGTTTGTTCCGGCACCTTCTGATTTACAAATTAAGCACTGTTTACTCTTAACTCAGCCGGGAGATAAAAAACACCATGGACTCAGTTAAAACTATCCAAAAATGTAGTATGCAACATGATTTGTTTCGTAGTCTGCTGAGCATCATGATCTACTTTTACATTATGATGTTCAGTGGCTAAGCAAGGGTCATAGTGATCTCAAGAGAGCAGCCCATGTGAGCTCAGGAAGGAGATAGTTGCTTTTCTCTGTGATTGCCGTCACAAGAAAGACAACACATCTCTAATGAAAATGCTTGATGAGGAGTTTGTCTCAGATGCTATTTTTTTATTGACATCTTCAATCAATTGAATGGACTTCATTTGTGACTACAGGGGATGGATACTCCTTAAGAGTCTATTGACTCACCCGTGTGTCAATCTAAGGAACATAATAAAACATCCCCATCGAAATCCATCAGTTTAAGCTAGAGATGTTTTTTTGACATGCGCTGCGGCGCATCCATCTATGTCGGCCTTCCGCATCGGCCAAGCTACAGAGGTGTATGTCAGACCATGGGGCATCCCGAAAATCGGTCTTCTCACAACATTTTTTGTAGTGTCATGAACTAGGATGGTGTTCTCCGTTTTGCTCTAAGACCCCACAAGCCTCACGGAACTCGTCTGAAGGTAACCCATACAAATTAATGGAAGTATAAAAGTAGTTTTGTGGCAACAAAAACAAGGGCTTAAATATGTGTCCAATAAAAGCTCAAATATTTCCTACGCTTTCTTATACAGTATCTCCTACATATAGGACAGACACTTCAAAACCTTATTACTTATGATGTATTTTTTGACTGTCTTTTTTGCCATTTATGAATGCGTTAATCAAAGCGATACTATTGGCTATAGTAGTAAAGACCAAATTCAATATTTTATCAAATCATTTAAAAATATATATATATACCTAAATTGGTGAAAAAATTCTAAATCCAATTGTTAAATAACCCATATGACAATTTTAAAAGAACCCCTCCAATTATTTTTGGCCTTACTGCTATTAGCAAATACAAATGCATTGAATAACAGATTCACTACATGGAACAACAGAAAGTGTGTCCTTAACTTCTTCTGGCTGCAGGGCAGTATTGAGTAGCCAGATAAAATTTACCCATTTCAAACGGCCTCGTACTCAATTCTTGCTCATACAATATGCATATTATTACTATTGGATAGAAAACACTCTCTAGTTTCTAAAACCGTTTGAATTATATCTGTGAGTCAAACAGAACTCATTTGGCACAAACTTCCTGACCAGGAAGTGGAAAGTCTGAAATTGAGGCTCTGTTTTTCTTCCTGCCTATACATGGGCATGAAACGTAAGAGTCTACGTGCACTTCATAGACCTTCCCCTGGATGTCAAGAGGCTGTGAGAGAAGAAATTTAGTGTTTATCTTGGTCTGACGTGGAATACAGGCTCTTTGTATGACGTGTCCCTCATTTCCGGTACTCTGAGGAGCGCGCGGTGGACAGTGGGATTGCCTTCTGTTTAGCTGCCGTTATGGACGACTACTATCTCCGGCTTTGATTTTATCTGATACATGTGACCATATCCTCTAAAGTATGTTTTTTCAATATACACTGCTCAAAAAAATAAAGGGAACACTTAAACAACACAATGTAACTCCAAGTCAATCACACTTCTGTGAAATCAAACTGTCCACTTAGGAAGCAACACTGATTGACAATACATTCCACATGCTGTTGTGCAAATGGAATAGACAAAAGGTGGAAATTATAAGCAATTAGCAAGACACCCCCAAAAAAGGAGTGATTCTGCAGGTGGTGACCACAGACCACTTTTCAGTTCCTATGCTTCCTGGCTGATGTTTTGGTCACTTTTGAATGCTGGCGGTGCTCTCACTCTAGTGGTAGCATAAGACGGAGTCTACAACCCACACAAGTGGCTCAGGTAGTGCAGTTCATCCAGGATGGCACATCAATGCGAGCTGTGGCAAAAAGGTTTGCTGTGTCTGTCAGCGTAGTGTCCAGCGCATGGAGGCGCTACCAGGAGACAGGCCAGTACATCAGGAGACGTGGAGGAGGCCGTAGGAGGGCAACAACCCAGCAGCAGGACCGCTGCCTCCGCCTTTGTGCAAGGAGGTGCACTGCCAGAGCCCTGCAAAATGACCTCCAGCAGGCCACAAATGTGCAAATAGCTATACCGAAGCTGCATATCGTAATGAAGTTATTTTTTAGAATTCTAACACTGCGATTTCATTAAGAACTAATGGGTCTATCATTTCCTATACAACATGTATTTTTAGTTATGTTTATGAATAGCTATTTGGTCAGAATATGTGTGTCAGAAAAAGTGTCAGGAAAAATCCGGACGTAGTGGGAAAAAGTAGCTACGTTAGCACACGGTGTAACCATTGATTTCAGCTCTAAATATGCACATTTTCGAACAAAACATAAGTGTATGTATAACCTGATGTTATAGGACTGTCATCTGAGGAAGAAAATCAAGGTTAGTCAAAAATTATATATCTTTTGCTTGTTTGTTATGATCGCTTACTTTTGCTACTGGGAAATTGCTTGTGTTTTTGGCTATTGTGGCTACGCTAATATAACGCTATATTGTGTTTTCGCTGTAAAACACTTGATAAATCGGAAATATTGTCTGGAATCACAAGATGCCTGTCTTTCAATTGCTGTACACTATGTATTTTTCAGAAATGTTTTATGATGAGTAATTAGGTATTTGACGTTGGTGTCTGTAATTATTCTGTCTGTTTTCGGTGCAACTTCTGATTGTAGCTGCAATGTAAACTATGATTTATACCTGAAATATGCAAATTTTTCGAACAAAAGATAGATTTATTGAATAACATGTTATAAGACTGTCATCTGATGAAGTTGTTTGTTGGTTAGTTTGGTTGGTTCTTGGTTAGTTAGATTGGCTTTGTGCATGCTACCTGTGCTGTGAAAAATGTCTGTCCTCTTTTGTATTTGGCGGTGAGCTAACCGCCGTGAGCTAATGTTGGCTGGATTCACAAGATGTGTACCTTTCATTTGCTGTATTGGACTTGTTAATGTGTGAAAGTTAAATATTAAAAAAATATATATTTTGAATTTCGCGCCCTGCACTTGAGCTGGCTGCTGTCATATTGTGGGCGGCCTCGGGCTGCAGCCATAAGAAGTTAATATAGTTTTTAATAACATCATAAGATAATAAACAATATGACATGATTGTTCTTTAGGTCCCCACTGACCATTCCAAACATTCTGATGCTAGAAATAATCTTCCAGTGTTCACTTTTTGGACAAAAAGGTTTTGGCAGCTAAAGTTCTCTGGAGGACAAAGCACATTTCTTTCCCAATACTGAGGAGCAAAGGGAGAGATTCCCCTCCTGCCCAATTTACAACTTAGTTTTAAGGTGTCAAAACTGGCCCACACCCCTTTTCCCTCTTCTGTGGCTAAGAGGATCTGGTTGTTGGGATGAAATAGATCCTAAATTAATACAACGACTAGCATACACCACCAGCTGCAACCTGTTCGATAATCAAAGCCTCTGCTCAGTCAGTCTGCGTTTCAAGCCGTTTGTTCCTGCATAGATCTTGTGATCTTGTTGTGTCTGTTTTTCCCTAGACTGACGCTGCTTTTCTCTCTGTTACAGTCCCGTCCACTCTGACTGGTCCCTGTCTCCAGTCCCTCGTCTCATCAGTCCTGCTTCCCTGCCCTGGACCCCCGCTCCACTGCTTCCTAAATATACTTGCTTACCAAGACGACATTGAATGTTTGTGAGTTAGCCTAGTTACGGTTTTGACCTAAATCAGCTTGAAAATCTATGGCAAGACTTGAAAATGGCTGTCTAGCAGCGATCAACTTGACAGAGCATGAAGAATTGTAAAAAGAATAATGTGCAAAGCTGTTCAAGACTAACCCAGAAAGACTTACAGCTGTAATCGCTGCCAAAGGTGATTCTAACATGTATTGACTCAGGGTGTTGAATACTTATGTAATACAAGATACAGTAGATTGTTTTATTTTACATGTAATTACATTTTTCTCCCACTTTGACATTACAGAGTATTTTTGTGTAGTTCTTTGAAAAAAAAAAAAAATTTTTTTTTTTAATCCCACCTTGTAACATAACAAAATTTGGAAAAAGTCAAAGGGTGTGAGTACTTTCTGAAGGCACTGTATACACACACTCCTCCCTCCCTCTTGCATGATGGAGGGGATGGAGGGTTGACATTTACATGCAGAGCCACTGATGCCCTTCCCTGCTAATGAGCCACAGAGAGATCACCTATCGTTTTATCTATATTTCCGTTAAATACCAGGAGAATAAAACTCCCTCTGCATCGTAGATCCCCTGTCCTCCTCTTCTCCCCTCTCTTCCCTCTTCTCTCCCTCCTCTCACTGTAATTGGCGCATGCCTTCGACTTCTAACCCCATGCTGTCAGAAGCAGAGATGACCTGAGGGCAGATGATGCCAGATGTGAATGAGGCGAAACTTACATTTTTTCTACAGCAGAGCTACTGATTCTGCTGCCGGGTTCTGTATTCAGACACGCTTTGTGATGACACGGGATGGAGGTGAGAGAGTCTGAGGTCTAGGTGGAGGCCAGGGAGAAAGACGAGGAGATGAGAAAGCTGGATGGGAGTGAGGGAGGTATGGGGGCATAGGTACAATGGGGGGAGGGGCTAGGGTAGGTCCAATAGGAATTCACAAGTGCCTATAGGTGGAGCCAGTGGAGGGGAGATGTAGGCATAGTGTGTGGGGTAGGCCCTGCTTGGGTCAGACATTTAGGGGCATTTTCTGATGACACTGGATATGGAGACTGGACATGGAGGCCAGGGAGAGAGATGAGGAGTGGTGTGAGGAGTGAAGGGCGACAGGGAGAGAGGTGAGGAAGGGTGAGAGAAGTGAGGGGGGACAGCCAGAGAGATAAGGAGGGGTGCTTTCGGATGACACTGTGCTGAATGGGGTTGAGGGGCGCAGAACCGATCTTGGGCCAGGGAACAGAGTGTTAGGAGGTTGGATGAAGATAACAGCATTGACGGAGGGGGGAGCGAGGAAGGAGAGGAGTGAATCAAAAGGTCTGTGAATGGAGAAGCTCTGGTTGATTGCTGATTGTGTGGCTTTCCCTAGCCTGTCCCAGCCATGTAAAGTGAGTGTCTGTGACAAAAAATGACAAAATGAGAAAGAGCACAATAGCCTCTCGTCCTCCCAGGATTCAGAATGTTCTTTTATTGGTCTGCCCTCTTTGTAGAGATGTAGCCCTTTACGGATCTCTGCTGCGTGAGCAGAATACAGACACTCTACACACACATTTCTTTCTTCTAAATACTACTTGTAACCATAGTGGAACCCTTTTTGGTGCTATATAGAACCCTTTTTTGAAGGTTTATTAAAGAACCATCCTCATAAGGTTCTAAATGGAACCTGTTTGGTGCTAAAAAGACCCTTTTCTAAATAAACATAAAAAAATATGATATACTGTATACCGTATATAGCAGGAAAAAAGGGTTCCGCTAATGTTACAACCCTTTTTGGGACTATATAGAAAACGTTTTAGTGGTTCAAAAAGAATCTCTCAATCTGAAAGGTTCTCTGTAGATCCTTTTGAAGAACCACAGACTTATTTCTAAATGATCTGGTCTGCCATATTATATTGTACATAATTGACACAAAGCCATACATGTCTCTTTCCCAAGACACTGTTATTGGCTATATTTGTAATAGTTTATGGCCTAATACAATACATTAGATAAACTGGAATAACACTGACTCAAGGTTGCACAAACATTTGAATGAGCCGCTCCCCTGAATTGTAATTAATATTAAAATCGCAAAGAACCCTTTTCTGAACTGTAAAGAACCATTGAAGGGCTCTTTCAGTCATTATGTTTCCACATAGAATCATCACACTTTCCAAAGACCCCTCATTTTGTAGAATGTAGTGAAGGGTGTGAGTTTGTGTGTGTCTGTGTGTGCGTCTGTGTGTATGCTTACAAGTGTATATGCAAGAAAAAGGTTTACTGGCGTGGAGTGCCTGCTAAACTATGTGCTGTGTGGCTGTAAGATTGCATTTGAGTGTATTTGGTGCATTTGAATGAGCTAGGGAAAGTTTTGGTACAGTGCACGTAATTGTGTTACTAGGCAAACAAGAGGTGGAAGATAATATAGTTTGTCTCTTGGATTAACTCTCCGGAACGTCCATTAAAAACTTAAGTGTATGTATAGTGCATCTGGAAAGTATTCAGACCCCTTGACTTTTTCCACATTTTGTTACGTTATAGCCTTATTCAAAAATGTATTAATGCACATTTATTAAAATTAAAAAACAGATACCGTATTTACATAAGAATTCAGACCCTTTGTTATGAGACTCGAAATTGAGCTCAGTGGCATCCTGTTTCATTGATCATCCTTGAGCTGTTTCTGCAACTTGATTGGAGTCCACCTGTGGTAAATTCAATTGATCGGACATGATTTGGAAAGGCACACACCTGTCTATATAAGGTGCCACAGTTGACAGTGCACGTCAGAGCTAAAACCAAGCGATGAGGTCAATGGAATTGTCCGTAGAGTGCCGAGACAAGATTGTGCCGAGGCACATATCCGGGGAAGGGTACCAAAAAATATCTGCACCATTGAACGTCCTCAAGAACACAGTGGCCTCCATTGTTCTTAAAAATCAGAAGTTTGGAACCACCAAGATTCTTCCTTAGTTAAATAAAGGTTAAATAAAAAATGTAAACTACATTCCTAGAGCTGGTCGGGTGCAAGCCACTCCTTAGTAAAAGGAACATGACATTGTCATGTCTGGAGGAAACTTGGCACCATCCCTACGGTGAAGCATGGTGGTGGCAGCACCATGCTGTGGGGATTATTTCAGCGGCAGGGACTGGGAGACTAGTCAGGAACGAGGGAAAGATGAACAGAAAGTACATAGAGATCCTTGATGAAAACCTGCTCCAGAGCACATAGGACCTAAGTCAGGGGCAAAGGTTCATCTTCCAACACGACAACAACCCTAAGCACACAGCCAAGACAACCCAGGAGAGGCCAGAGCCCGGACTTAAAACCGATCGAACATCTCTGGAGACCTGAAAATAGCTGTGCAGCGACGCTTCCCATCCAACCTGACAGAACTTGAGAGGATCTGCAGAGAAGAATGTGAGAGCCTCCCCAAATACAGGTGTGCCAATCTTGTAGCATCATACCCAAGAATTCTCAAAGCTGTAATCGCTGCAAAAGGTGCTTCAACAAAGTACTGAGTAAAGGGTCTGAATATTTACGTTTTTTTTATACATTTGCAGAAATGGCTTAAAACCTGTTTTTGCTTTGTCATTATAGGGTATTGTATGTAGATTGATGAGAAAAAACAACAATGTTATCAATTTTAGAATAATGCTGTAATGTAACAAAATGTGGAAAAAGTCAAGGGGTCTGAATACTTTCTGAATGCACTTGTATGTGATACATTTTTTATCAATCACAAGACATCCATTTTCTCTGTGAGGGAAAGTACAATACCTCCAATCAAGACGGGAATATTACCTTATACACGTATATACAGGTTATATACATTGAGTGTACAAAACATTGCTTTCCATTACATAGTCCAGCGTATCCCCAAACTCGGTCCTTGGGACCCCAAAGGGTGTTTTTGCCCAAACGATGCACAGCTGATTCAAATTATCAAAGCTTGATGATTATTTTATTATTTGAAATAGCTGTGTAGTGCTAGGGCAAAAACCAAAATGTGCCCCCCCTGGGGCCCCGAGGAACGAATTTGGGAAAACCTGACATAGACTGACCAGGTGAATCCAGGTGAAAGCTATGATCCCTTATTGATGTCACCTGTTAAATCCACTTCAATCAGTGTAGATGAAGGGGAGGAGACAGGTTAAAGAAGGATTTTTAAGCCTTGAGACAATTGAGACATGGATTGTGGTCCAAACGCTTAAAAGACACAGCCTATCCCCTCTGCCCTCAAATTAAGTGGAGACTTCTGATGACTTCTACCAATTCCAAAAGATATCCAAACAAAACATATTTCCTTTGTATGAGACGTGTTTATGCCGTCATGGGCATCAGTAGCACAATTTCAAATGTATTTGCATTCGTTTTTACTTGCACTTGTATGCTGACTTCTCCATTAATGTTGTTTTTAAGTTTTCACTGACTTTTCTTAGCAGATGTACAATCGTCGCGAATTGAATTATGGGAGGTTTCAGGCCCCGGAGTGAACATAATTGAACACTCGCAAAGCCGACTAAAAATGAGGGCTGATGGGCTTACCTTGCAAACTTCCCTTGCTTGGCTAATCATTTGGACCGCTCGACAAGATGGCGAGGGGGATTCCCCCAAGGGCATAAGTGGACGAGGGTATGTCTTTTAAGTGTTAGGACCGCAACATGGATTGTGTATGTCTGTCATTCAGAGGGTGAATGGGCAAAATAAAATATTTAAGTGCCTTTGAACGAGGTATGTTAGTAGCTGCCAGGCACACTGCTTTGAGTGTGTCAAGAACTGCAACGCTGCAGGGTTTCTCACACTCAACAGTTTCCTATGTGTATCAAGAATGGTCCACTACCAACCGGCCAGCATCCCTGTGGAATGCTTTCGACACCTTATAGAGTCCATGCCCCAACAAATTGAGGCTGCTCTGAGGGCAAAAGGTGGTGCAACTCAATATTAGGAAGGTGTTCTTAATGTTTTTTACACTGTGTATAATGGTTGGACGTTAAATTGACACAGTTCTATTTATATACAGTAGTGTATTTTATTCCTATGCAGGTGTTCAGTGTACAATGTGTGTAGTTGTGCTGTGGAGTCCCTGCTGTGTTGGAAGCGTGTTACGCCTGTGCTGAGAGACTAAGAGACTGGTACTATGGGCTGGGGAGTTATTTTACTGAGTTTCTGGTGGCGTTTTTTTTATTGATCTGAGAGGTGTAGGTGAAATTACCCCCCCCCCCCCCCCCCCCCACACACACACACACACAGAAGGGGATACAGAGAGAGAGAGAGAGATACTAGAATGAAGGCAGGTGGTCTTCAGATATGGATGAGTCACAGGCAGCATAATATATTCCAATTTTGAGTTAAGTGAGAAAAGGGGTAAATTGTGTGAGCTAAACTCAGGTTACAGCCTTATTCTAAAATGTATTAAATTGTTTTTTTCCCTCATCAATCTACACATGTCTATTTAATATAAACTAAAACTAGCATCTTTCAGAAAAGTGTCACTGCCAACCTCCCAAACCAATAGTAGACCTCCACCACAGCCCTCCTACATCAGACGGAGGCAGAGAGAAGGACAGAACCAGCAGGAGAGGATGAGGGCCGTGACTGCTGACTATAAAAGGATTTATCAAGGTTTTCTCGACCCTGCTGTGTCCAGAGTGCTCTCTCTATATAGCTCTCCCCCTCTCTTCCCCCTGCACGTGGTTTTTAGAGAACTAAACAATCTCCGCGTTCTGACACAGACAGGACTGTCATCCCAAATCGCTAGTCTTTGAGTTTTCGGCACCTCCCAACACACACACACACACACACACACACACACACACACACACACACACACACACACACACACACACACACACACACACACACACACACACACACACACACACACACACACACACACACACACACACACACACACCTCTCCTGCAATCACATGTACTTACACCACTAAAGGGGTTTAACAGCTCAATTATGGCACGACAAAAGCGCTAAACTCAGAAATCTGCGCCTTGGTTATATTTCTTTTAGTTGCGTCGAGGGACGGCCAGGGAGAGGGAGAAAGGAAAGAGATTGGGGCAAAAAAACAGCTTTTCCTCCTTTGTTCCCTCGGAGGTTGTTAGTTTGTCTTTAACGAGCCGCAGCAAAAGATGGGATGACCTTTTCTACATCAGACGCAGGTGGAGACATCACATTACAGCTAAACACACTGCAGATGCAAACCCATATAGTCACCTATCTACACAGGCAGAGCAGATCTGAGAAGAACTGTCTGACAACTACATGGACAGTCTACACACTACTATACTTCTACAGATACAAGAGCAGAACACAACACAGTACTGCAGATATACAGTGCCTTCAGAAGTTATTCAGATCCCTTGACTTTTTCCACATTCTGTTAGGTTACAGCCTTATTCTAAAATGTATTAAGTTGTTTTTTGCCCTCATCAATCTACACACAATACCCCTTAAAGACAAAGCAAAAACAGTTTTTAGAAGAAAAATATGAAATTTATTACAAATAAACTGAAATATCACATTTATATAAGTATTCAGACCCTTTACTCAGTACTTCCATTTAAGAATGATGGAGGCCAATGTGTTCTTGGGGACCTTCAAGGCTGCAGAAATGTTTTGGTACCCTTCCCCAGATCTGTGCCTTTGAAACCGATGTGAAATGGCTAGCTAGTTAGCGGTGGTGGGCGATAATAGCGTTTCAATCGGTGACGTCACTGGCTCTGAGACCTTGAGGTAGTTGTTCCCCTTGCTCTGCAAGGGCCGTGGCTTTTGTGGCGCGATGGGTAACGATGTTCGAGCCCAGGTAGGGGCGAGGAGAGGGACGGAAGCTATACTGTTACATTGATGCTGTTGACCCGGGAAACTGCATCTCTTCCTGAGCGGTATGACAGCTGCATGGTCCCAAGGTGTTTATACCTGCATACTATCGTTTGTACAGATGAACGTGGTACCTTCAGGCGTTTGGAAATTGCTCCCAAGGATGAACCAGACTTGTGGACGTCTACATTTTTTTTCTGAGGTCTTGGCTGATTTATTTTGATTTTCCCATGATGTCAAGCAAAGAAGCATTGAGTTTGAAGGTAGGCCTTGAAATACATTCACAGGTACACCTCTAATTGACTCAAATGATGTCAATTAGCCTATCAGAAGCTTCCAAAGCCATGACATCATTTTCTGGAATTTTCCAAGCTGTTTAAAGGCAGTCAACTTAGTGTATGTAAACGTCTGACCCACTGGAATTGTGATACTGTCTGTCAGCAAATGTTGGAAAAATGATTTGTGTCACGTAAAAACTATAGTTTGTTAACAAGAAATTTGTGGAGTGGTTTAAAAATGAGTTTTAATGACTCCAACCTAAGTGCATGTAAACTTACGACTTCAACTGTATGTAAAAAAAAGTATTTCAGTTTTTTTGCAAAAAATTATTAAAAACTGCTTTCGATTTGTCATTGTGGTATTGTGTTTAGATACTTGAGGAAATGGTATTATTTAATCAATTTTATAATAAGGCTGTAACGTAACAAAATGTGGAAAAGTCAAGGGTTCTGAACACTTTCCGAAGGCACTGTAAGATCACACTAAGATCATCTACTGGCAGCACATCTGTAAACAATTCTCTATGGCTGCAGGACAGGACACACTGTAGCAGATACAGTACATAATTACACAGCTAGGCAATACTGCAGTACTGAAGATACAGGACAACAGCAACGCAGGCTATGTCTACGGAACACACTTCTGAAGCTACAAAGAAAAGTACACACTATCTAGTCTGTAAGCATACAGCTTGGACTCCAGGAACATGCAGGCACACTAAGAACAGGCTTTATGAACAAAGCACAGGGAGACAGGCTGGGAGAAAAATGGCAAGAAAAGAAGAGAGAGAGAGTGAGTGAGGGAAGGAAGGGAAGGAAGAAAGTGGATGGAGCAGGAAGCAGCAGCAGCTAGTAAATCCCTTTCTAGCCTGTACACCACTTCATATTTCACGTTTGGCCCGAGGGACATTTGATGACGGTGGCTAAGAAGACAACTACACCCTCTGAATAGGAAGAGTACTCTGTGGTGCTCTGACAGTCTCCTGTTGTATCTGTGGTTAAATGTGTTTGGATGAATAATCGGGACGTTGCTTCAAACAACATTTACCAGCCACATTTACCCTCATGGTCCTGAGTATTTTATCAGCACTCAAATCATTATCCTACTCAGCTATGGTCCTGGAACCAAGAACTTGGCGAAGGTGCTTCTTGATCGTGCACTTACAAAAAGGACACAAACACACTTACCGAGCCAGTGTTCTCCAGTGATTTTTCCAAACCCCTCGCGGTAGGAGTCCCATCCTCTAAAGAAGTTGACTGAGCCATCTTCCCTGCGCTGGATCACCTGGAGTACACAGACAAAGAGCAGGTGTCAAATAGTAAATATTGGCTACTTCTCAGAAAGTTTTGAACTGTCAAGAGGAGTAAAACAAGGTTGTCCATTATCGGCATATCTATTTATTATTGCCATCGAAATGTTAGCTGTTAAAATCAGATCCAACAATAACTTCAAGGGATTAGAAATAAAGGTGTCAATGTACACTGATGATCCATGTTTTCTTTTAAACTTGGATACCTCCACAGCCTCATAGAGGATCTAGATAATTGTTCTAAACTCTGGATTACAATCAAATTATAACAAATGTACTATATTACGTATTGGATCATTAAAAAATACTACTTTTACTTTACTATGTAGTTTACCAATAAAATGGTCTGATGGTGATGTGGATATATTCGGTATACATATTCCAAAACAAATAAATGATCTCACTCCAATACATTTTTATAGAAATTTTGCAAAATAAGGATATATCTTGCTACCATGGAAAGGTAAACACCTTTGTATTTGTGGAAAAATCACCCTGATTGACTCTTTAGTCATATCCCAGAGTACCTATTTGCTTATGGTCTTGCCTACACCTAGCAAACAGTTTTTTTTAATTATGTGAGGAAAAAATGATTCAGTTTTATTTGGAACGGCAAGCCAGACAAAATAAAATGGGCCCATTTATATAATGAACATGAATTCGGAGGACTGAAATTATTAAATATTAAAGCATTAGACCTCTCACTAAAGTCTTCAGTCATACAAAAGTTATACTTAATTAGTAAGAATATCTAAACCCAATGTTCAAAAAAGGCCTTTTTCCCTTCATTCAGATTACAACCTCCCACTTTCAGTTAGGAAATCAAGCCATAGAAAGTTGGTTGCAATTTCTAATTAATTCACCAGAAAAGACAGAACAAATAATACAACAAATATTGTGGTTCAACTCGAATATACTAATTGATAAAAAAAACTATATTTTTTAAATAAAAAAAAGGTAAAATCTTCATAAATTATATAATAAATATGACTGGTGGAGTTATATCATACATGCAGCTAACTAAACCGTATGGCAATTACAACCTACTAATTGTGGCATTACCGCAAAAATGGAAAATGAAAGTGGAAGGGGTAAAAAGTAAGGAACTTGTCTGTCGGCCCTGCATTTGGGCTCCCGGGTGGCGCAGCATTTTAAGGCACTGCATCTCAGTGAAAGAGGCATCACTACAGTCCCTGGTTCAAATCCAGGCTGTATCACATCTGGCTGAGATTGGGAGTCCCATAGGGCAGGGCACAATTGTCCCAGCGTCGTCCGGTTTTGACTGGGGTAGGCTGTCATTGTAAATAAGAATCTGTTTTTAACTGACTTGCCTAGTTAAAGAAAGGTAATATATATATATATATATATATATATATATATACAGTATATATATTCTAATTTAAAGACCATGATCTGTTAAAGAAAATTGTGATCAGGAATTGTGAAAAACTTTGTTTAAATGTATTTGGCTAAGGTGTATGCAAACTTCTGACTTCAACTGTATGTATGTGTATATGTATGTATTTATATGTCTATGTCTGTATGTGTATGTATGTATATGTGTGTAAATATGCAAACTCAGCAAAAAATCAAACGTCCCTTTTTCAGGACCCTGTCTTTCAAAGATAATTCGTAAAAATCCAAATAACTTCACAGATCTTCATTGTATATTGTTTAAACACGGTTTCCCATGCTTGTTCAATGAACCATAAATCATTAATGAACATGCACCTGTGGAACGGTCGTTAAGACACAATTAAGGTCACAGTTATGAAAACTTAGGACACCAAAGATGCCTTTGTACTGTCGTATTGTCGTATTTACAGTCGTGTTTACAGTCTTCTATAGTATACATACTGTAGTAAAAAAAGACTAGTTTATACTATATTAATTGTTGTTGTGTTTTTGCAGACTATATGTTGTAATGTAATATTGACAGTAGTGTGTTTGTTCTCATTTTGCTTGTTTTTTATGAACTGTAGGGAACACAATATATAGTCTATACTTGGCATGTAGGTTATTTTACAGGTTGCACAAATTGGGACACGGGGGAGGAGAATGTGCAGGGTATTTGCAAATTGAATGCTGTATTATTTTTTATAGTACATGCGGACTGTTGTGTTTTTGCAGGCATTTCTGTAGTATTTACTAAAGTGTTTTTTTGTGTGGATAATACTGTACTACGTACTGTAGTATTCTGCAGTATACTACATAATTATATACTAAGTACCCATATAACATGATGGGAGGGATACTAAAGTCTGTCGTGTAGTACCCTACAGTATACTATAGTTTACTACAGAATTATATAGTAAGTACTGTAAAATTCTACAGTAATCTGTGGGGGAGTTTAAAGGTTGGAGGTTGGGTCTGGGATCAGCAGTGATACACTTCCTAACTGCTGTATCTTTCCAGTAGTAAGATGAGTCACAGTGCACAGATCTTGTAGATCTAAGGACACCACTAAAACAGTATCTTCTCTCAGTCATAAAGGCTTCCGCTCTCACCAATATCTAATGCACACGCTCTTCCCTTCTGAAAAGGCCATTTGTAGGAAGCTAATGAAAGGAATCCATCAAATCTTGATTGACTTTGTCATAATAAAATAATCAGAACTCTAGCACTAGGTGAAAATGACATTATCCTTCGCCCACTGTAGCACTATGAATGAAATGAAATTAATTATGTCAAACTAAGTGATGTGTGAATAAATAGAGTGAAGCTTTGCATAAAAAGAGACCTTTCAGGATGGAAAACAAAACAAATATACAGAATATTTTCGATTACACGGCTCAGACTGGAGATGAAAGACTTAATAGAAAACAACTCACTGTAACATTCTGCAAGGCACTGTGTGTGTATGTGTGTGTGTGTGCGTGTGCGGGTGTTTGTGCGATTGTAAGCCTGTGTGCCTTTGCGCGTGTGTGTAGGCCGAGATATGTTTGTATACTCCCCAGGAAAAATGCTGATGATTGGGTCATCACACGCAGTAGATGAACAGAAATTGGAAATGTGCTAGAGCTGTGAAAAAAAACATCTGCATGGACAAACAGTCAGAATGATTACCAGTGAAGGTGCAGTTTGTGTTAAAGTGACACAGGCAATTCTCCGAGTCGGTTCGTGTTCCACACCAATGAACCACCCACACCTCGACAAACACCATGAAAGAAATCTTTGTTTTTATCCTAGGCCTACAGTTCAACTGTGAAAAGGTAGAAGTGTCGCACCGTTTTTGTAGGTAGACAGGCAAAAGGCATTTACGGTGCCAAAATATTGGTTTTATTCACTAAAGTACGGTAGGCCTAGAAGTGGTAGGAATAAATCATAATTATGGCAAAAATAGGCAGAAAGGATTTACCGAAACAAACAAACGATTAACAAAAATGTATGTCTTCAAAAAAAAAAAGGAACTCAACACAAAATCCAGATTTGGTGGGAATCAGGATACGCGGACTGTTAGACAAATATTATCTACAGGCTACCCACATGGACACTCTCACCCTCAGTGTTAGCCTCGTACACACAAAACAGAATGTAAGCTTGCGAGATCAGGATGGTTCATACAAGGCAGGTGAAATACCTTCAAACGCTCCCTGGGAAAAACCATTGCCTCAACAAGCAGGGGTGCATATAACTAACTGGTTGAAACCTGGCATGCATGTTTCTCAAGCATGCGCAGGTGTAGTCCTAGGAAAGTTGTCTGCGGGTCAAGTCATAGTTAATTCAAGAGCACGTGGGAGATTAGGGACCAGTTGCCATCACATCAAGCAAGAGCAATATGCTGAGGGGGTAGTAACATGGGAGCAGAGCAGATGGGTCTGGCATCTTGTAAAAAATCTTGTTTGTTTTGTAGGCCTACAGCCAGAAGCCTAGCCTTCCTTAATTGTGAGGATATGTGATGGGCAGAAAGTTGTCTTGAAGGGATTGCATTTCTTGATGGTCAGTTGCTATCTGGTAGTTTTCCATGCTGTTCTTAGTCCATCTATACGACTGCTTTGTCCTGCGTTATTTTACTGGGCTCTGTCCCATGTGGTTTGTTTCTCCCCTTTATAGATGCAGTTTTGCTATGGTCTGGTGTTAGTGGGGTGACCACGACTGACCGTAACACACACACCATGGATGAAGTGTTTGAAACACACACTGACTGCTACCTCTCAGACTCTGCTATATAGGGATATAGTACAGTACATATCTGTACAGGGCTGGACTACACAGTGTGTTCTGGGGAAAAAAGATGTGTGCGATTTAAGAGCTGGTGATGTGTCACTGATTCATTCATATCTGTTTGTTTGAATGTAAGTTGTGTTTACTATGACCATGCTGGCAATTTAGAATATGTTCTGTTAAAATCTCTAGTAGTCATATTGTAAAGATCGTTTAGTTTCCATAGCAGGCCTTTGTGCTCTACTCCTCTCATTCTCCCAGTAGGCGAGGTGGTAAATGCCTTTGGGTACAGAGACAATCAAACGCAACAACAAGACATGAAACACAATAGTTCAAAACCCATCTCAGTAAATTCTCCTTTGTGGCATAACTACCTCTCTATCCCTCTGTCCCTCCCTCTCTCTCTAGAACGGAGGAGAATAGTGCAAATTGAGTGAGTGATGATAGGTATTAGAACACGATGGAGAGCGGCTTTTCTTTTCACTTGCTCTCTCACTCTCACATCTCTCTACCTCTATATCTCTCCCCCCTCTCTCTCTTTATCTCTCTCTCTATATAAATATCTTTCTCGCTCTTTTTCTCTCCTCTATGCCTCATTCTCTCTCTCTCTCTGAATTCCACTACCATTAGCTCTAGCCCAGAGCCAGCAGGGTAGCAGTGAGGTTTTAAATGCAACAGGGAGACCACAAATCCTATCCTCCAAATCAAACACGAATCACATCCAGCAAAAAGAAACAAACCACCCTCCATTCGTTTCCCCAAAGCAACTCCAACGATGTGGCTGAGTTCTGTCAGACAGACTTTTGCTTTTACACACTTTCGCCTGCTGATAATAACTCAATTCTCTCCATTCCTGTGCACTTTGGCAGTGCCCTTTCGGGAAAGATATCTAACGACTGTTATCTTGTTTCTGAAAGAGCTGAACTCTGCTTCACTGTTTCGCTGGAAGCACCTGCAAGAGGAGTCAGAGATGTCTGATAGGTAAAATTGTGCACTTCAGGGTGTAAGGAAGTATACATAGAGAGTATCTAGAAGAATGTGAGCAGTGGCGTGTCCAGGGTGTGGCCCAGGGTGGCCACGGCCTAACCCTGGAATCTGATTGGCCACTGTCGTGACTTTACTTTCATTAATCTGATGACTGTTATTTATCGAATCAACTAACTATGTTTAATTGTTACCCAATTAAATGAACCCTCCGGTTATGTTCGTGTCATGTTAATTAATTCTGTGATCCCGGTCCAAAATGACCGCCCCATTATAGCTGATTATAAATCCATAATAATCCATATATTATTATTATTACCTCATGTTGTGTTAGATCTTTTTATCAACTTAAGTTCTTGTGAACATTACAAGTTTTGAACTTCTATTTGCTATTTATGGCCTGTAGGCCTCATTGACCTGAGCTCATACAGCTTGTTTCTGAGTATACCAGAGCTATGAGAAAAGCATCTTCACTGTCCGTTTCCTGGCCTCTCTCCTCCTCACCAGTGTCATGATCAAAGATATGATCAAGAGCCTCACATACAGTATATCGTTTGGTCATTGTGCTGCCATAGAAATAATTGCCGCAAAAAAGCTTTATATACCAGAGCTGCGAGAAAAGTTATATGTATTATTGAAACAATATTGCGATTGTTTGTGAGAATGCCAACAGGTGTGGTTCCCGTAGGGGATATTTTCTATTGGGGAATTATTCCCGTGGGGGTTGCCATGGAAGCCAAGACGGGGAGTGAGGTGTGTGTGTGTGTGTGTGTGTTCAAACACACATGCATGTGGTGGTCTGGGAGAGGAAGTGTGTCCTTCTAATGAATGGGCATGTGCCTGAACTAAATTTTATATACTTGTAGTCTCACCCATTTTTGACCGGGGACACCACAGGTGTACAAAGTTAAATAAAACACCCAAAATGTAATGAAAAGCATCACAATGTATTTTGTGTGTTCAGATGCCCTGTGCGGACAAAGTCATGGAACCTTATTACAATCAGATTAAATTAAGTACATTTTTCTGAGAGAAAACGTATAAATCGGTTCAATTCGACCAGAAACACACCAGGAAGGTTAATCATGTAACGGTTAACTCATTAGGAATTTGGGGCACCACGAGAGCGGTGGATTAAAGAGTTGCCATCTCCCGAATTAAACTGTCACATCCATAAAACAGTCAACATATTATTCATAACCTCGTATCATATCATCATTCTGAAAAGTCGTAACCTTCTGCATCTGCAAAAACCCCAGCCTTACTTATGATTCAGTACGACACAAATTGATTTAATGATCTATTTACTAGCTAACTAAATGACTGAAAGAAAGAGCAAGGGAAAACGTGGAGAGGGACAGAGTGAGAAACAGAAAAAAAGAGAGAGAAAGAGACACTTATCATTGACACATTTTAGGAACTACTCTCACATTAATCATATACTTTTGCACACGAACCGCTGCCCGATTGGAGTAAGAAATGATGACAGCAGTAGAATACATTGGATTGAAGAGTAGGAGAATGGTACCACTTAAATTCGCTTTCCTACAGGTGTTCCTCCTTTTTAAACGTTGTGTCATATTGCAGCACACCTTGCAGGCTGCTGCAGCATGCTGTGGCACGTTATTTCATTGTCAGCCATATTTTCTGTTAATGCAAGTTATTGCTAGTTTGACCACCAGACGGCATCTTTGAGAAGCATTTGATAGTCTTCCATATTGGCATTACCAGATAATTTAAAACCTTTCTTGTAATAACATTGTACAGTTAAAGATGGAAGTTTACATACATCTTAGCCAAATATATTTAAACTCAGTTTTTCACAATTCCTGACATTTATTCCTCGTAAAAAAATCCCTGTATTTGGTCAGTTAGGATCACCACTTATTTTAAGAATGTGAAATGTCAGAATAATAGTAGAGAAAATGATTTATTTCAGCTTTTATTTCTTTCATGACATTCCCAGTGTGTCAGAACTTTACATATGCTCAATTAGTATTTGGAAGCATTGCCTTTAAATTGTTTCTCCCAGGAATCCCAGTTCCACAATAAATGTTTGTTTTGTTCGATAATGTCCATCATTTATGTCCAAATTCCTCCTTGTTGTCCTAGCGTTCAGTACACTTTCCAAACTCACGACGCACGTGCAAGTCCAGCAGAAAGTACGGACGAAAAGTTACAGTCCGTAAAAACATGAAAAACTAAGTTTTGGATCAATCTTTAGGATGTTTTTAACATAATTCTTCAATAATGTTCCAACCGGAGTATTCCTTTGTCTTCAGAAGTGAGATGGAACAGAGCTCGCTCTCACATGAATGCGCATGGTCAGCGCATGTTCAGCTCATGGTAGACCTTACTCAATCCCCTCTCATTTGGCCCCACTTCACAGTAGAAGCATCAGACAAGGCTCTAGAGATGGTTGACATCTAGTGGAAGCCTTAGGAAGTGCAACATGACCAATATCCCACTGTATCTTCAAAAGGAGCTGAGCTGAAAATCGACCAACCTTAGATTTCCCACTTCCTGGTTGGATTTTTTCTTAGGTTTTTGCCTGCTGTATGGTTTCTGTTATACTCACAGACATCATTCCAACAGTTTTAGAAACTTCAGTGTTTTCTATCCAAATCTATATGCATATTCTAGCTTTTTTGGCTGAGTAGCAGGCCGTTTACTCTGGGCACGCTTTTCAACCGGACGTGAAAATACTGCCCCCTACACCAAAGAAGTGAAATAATTTGCTTAATAGTATGGTGTTTCTATTCCAAGAAAAATGAAAAACCCTCTAGGTTTCCTTTAGGATGCTATGGAAAATATGGTGCTGTACAACGTGATGGTCGGCAGAACAGTAGTGGGCTATTTAGCAAAATAATCCCCGTGTCGTGCTGGGCAGGGCACGCGGGAGACCGGGCTTCAATTCCCCGACAAGGAGAAAGGAGTAGGCTGCCCTTGTAAATAAGAATTTTTTCTTAAAACTTCTTAAGGCTTGAGGGCACTATTTTCACATCCGGATGAAAAGTCTGCCCAAAGTAAACTGCCTTCTACTCGGGCCCAGAAGCTAGGATATGCATAGAATTGGTCGATTTGGATAGAAAACACTCTAAAGTTTCTAAAACTTTTAAAATTCTGTCTGTGAGTATAACAGAACATATGGCAGGCGAAACCCCGAGGACAAACCATCCAGGAACTTTTTTTTTGAGGTCACTCTCTTTTTAATGGGATTTCTATGTGGATCTAGATTTCTAAGGAACTTGCTTGCAGTTCTTATTGCTTCCAATAGATGTCAACAGTCTTTAGGAATTGGTTGATGTTTTTTGTTTGAGAAATTAAGAAGTTAAGCTGTTCAGAACGAGGGTCAAGTCAAGTGTACTGTTGTGGTTGGGGCGCATGACCTGAAAGCTCGGCCACTTTGTTTTCGTCCTGTATTGAACACAGTTTATCCAGTCTTACATTTTATTGATTATTTACATTTAAAAATACCTAAAGTTGGATTAGGAAAGTGGTTTGAAATGTTTGAATCAAGTTTACAGGTAACTATATTAGATACTTTGTAGTCATGTTGCGCGAGTTGGAACCGGTGTATTTTCTGAAACAAACGCGCCAAATAAATTGACATTTTGGAGATATAACGACAGAATTTATCGAACAAAAGGACCATTTGTGATGTTTTTAATGGACATATTGGAGTGCCAACAGAAGAAGATCTTCAAAGGTAAGGCATGAATTATATCGTTATTTCTGACTTTTGTGTCGCACCTGGCGGGTTGAAATGTGATTTTCATGTGTTTGTTTGATGGGGTGCTGTCCTCAGATAATAGCATGGTTTGCTTTTGCCGTAAAGCCGTATTTGAAATCTGACACTGTGGCTGGATTGACAAGAAGTTCATCTCTAAACTGATGTATAACACTTGTATGATTCATGAATTATTATTATGAGTATTTCTGTTTTTAAATTTGGCGCACTGCTACTTCACTGGGTGTTGTCAAATCAATCCAGTTAACGGGAATGGTGCGCGAAGGGATCACTAAGAAGTTAACTGACTTGCCTAGTTTAATTAAGGTTACACTAATAACACAGCAGACAAATGATCTCTTATGTCTCCTAAATTCACATTTCTATCTTAACATAAATACCTCCATCATTTTTCATATTTCATACACAACGTTAAGGATGGCGAGATGGTACATGTAGTGTATATACGTTTTAAGATACAGTATTTCCTTTGACACTTAAACAACAACCCACATGACATTATTATTCTATAGCTCTGACCATTCTCCACATTCTCTGTTTGGAATATTGTTCCAGTATTCACTTGTTTAACGTGTTAAAGTTTCAGCAGGAAAAGTCTCTGTGTTGAGAAAGACACATTCCTGTGTGAATTTGGAGAGGGATGTTCTCTGGATCTCCTCTCCTTTAATTTACAACAGGGCGTGAGGTGTCAACCGTCCCATCCCCACCAGCTCCCTCTTCCTCGCTCCTTGCCAAGCTGATCTGACCCATTCGGATCCTGACAGGACAGTCATGACACCACCCTAGTGCACACCATGACACCACCCTAGTGACACGTATGTCATACGCTTTTTGGCCAGACAGCATCAGATACATGGGCTACAGATACTAAGACAGTGGGGCACTAAATGTCTCGCTCAGATGCTTCTCTGCTTCTCTGGTGAATTAGATTCAGCCTCTTGCGAATTGAAAAAGAATGATGAAACATGGCTAGACAGGAATTAAGTCGATTTTTTATTGTAACCTTTTTTGGGGAAGCCTGGCTTCCCATGACATCCATGAGTGCATGCCACTTTGTACACTGAATGTCATTACACTTTGTAATAGATGTCCCTTTCCATTCAAATGGCGGGTGCACAGTGTACTGTTCGGATGCTGGACCTATCTTGGAGTAGACGAATGTGCGCAGGTAACCTATTTAACCTACTTTTAAAAGTGATTTATTTGACAATCAGATGAAAACATCATGACTGGTTGCGTTCATGACACATTACAAGATCATGCATTTGGACAGTTAAATTACAAAAGTAAAGTAGTAAAGTCTTTACTATAAAGCCCATAAAAAATGGAATGGATGTGCACATCCAAGAGAGCCCCTCTGTCTTAGTATGTGCAGGCCACGTATCTGATTCTGTCAGGCCAAAAAAGCGTATGTGTTGAACCATCATAATTATATTGAAAATATCCACCTTGTGGCGCTGTTCTGTAAGGCTGCTCAGACCCAACTTTGCTATTTTGTGATTATTTTGGAGTTGATCTAAATGTATCTGCTATAATTACATTTGATCGACAATAACTTTTGAACATCAGATTCCGGCTTCAAACTTCGACTTCGACCCATCTGCCCTGGGCTATTTGTGGAATGCCAGCCAAATAGGGCTGCACAAGAGGGGAAAAAAGGCAGGGTGTTCTTTAACTTCTCTGTGCTATGGATCCCGGTAGCGGGATTAAATTCGACAACATACGGTGAGCGCCACATAAATAGTCATATTAAACATTCCTGAAAATAAAAGTGTCTCACATGGTTCAAAAGCCTAGAATCTAGCTAATCCAACTGCGTTGTCAGATTTTAAAAAATGATTTTACTGCGAAAGAATACGATGCGATTATCTGAGGACAGAGCCCCATACCAAAATACTATTTCAACCAGCACAGGCGTAACAAAATCCCAGATTGCAATAAAATAAATCGTTTAACTTTGACGATGTTCCTTTGTTTGCAATCCCAAGGCTCATTGTTACACAATGAATGGTCTTTTGTTCGGTTAAATCCATTTTTATAGCCTAACAGGAAACATTTTGTGAACCGCTGGTGTCGTGAATTCCGTGTCATTAAATATTCGACGAAACATTCAACGTAAATACACAGACTAAACGTGACTTTATCCAGTCATGTTTGGTTTCATTGCAATCAACTGTTTGTTTGTAACACAACCAAACTTGATGGGTCATTTCGCGGGACGTATTGACCGAAAGAAACCGATTGGAAGACAACAAGTAATGACCTCATTGTGCACTAATCATATGAACGCTGTTTCGTTGATTGACTGTATTTTAACCCAATGACCACTGATCGTCTTGAAATCTAGCTGGTTAGATAGCCAATGAGCAGAGGTAAATGGCAATATGTAATGTTTCTGTGTTGGAAGACCAACCCATGTAGTAAACTCCGGCGTAAAGACAGTCTTTCGCCATTGAAGATTCATACTGGAAGGAGCCAAGCTTGTTACGCACAGCACTATTTCGGTAACGCGCATCTTCAGCTGTTTATATATTGAACATCATGGCGAATAAGTCAGGGAAAGCTAAGAGGAAATTGATCGTGAAAGTTAAACAGATCTGCTTTTGGAAGACGACTCAGTTAGCGACCATTGCTATGACTCCAAAATGGAAGCATATTTTTGGAACGGAGAGGACATTGTTTTGGACTGGTAAGTTCTTCTCATGCTAATGCCGTTGTTTGAAATTAATAATCTAAAATATTATTTGTGATTCTTTATACATTTTATTTGCAATATATAAAAATGTAATGAAATGTGTAAAGTACACATTGGCTATACATTGTGGGTGGGGTTATGTTTGTATGTATGTGAATGACCCATAGCCTATGTTTGTGTGTGTGTGTATATATATATATATATATATATATATATATATATATATATATATATATATATATATATGTAAAAATGGAATGGAGTAGAATGTAACAGCAAACCCACACATCTCAACACAGCGAGCATGCTTCCTCCACTCAGTCTACATATTATGGATTGGAGGGAGCATGGTCGAGATGCAAGTATCTGCCGCTCCACCCCACCCCCACGCGAAATAGCCTATTTGAGGCAGGCCCACAACAATGGCCAAAGTGAAATGGAACAGCACTTTATGTTCCCTGTACTCTATATATCTGTTTATTATACCTGTTGATACAGGGCTCATATGTGAAACTATTCTAACTGAACATTTTCTTTCACAGTGACACTGACTCCGAATGGGAGCCCCCAGTGCCAACGTGTCCATCCCCCTCTGAAGCTGGTTCATCCAGCTGGACCCCTGCTGTCTCTGGCTCCACACCTCCCGGGTCATCTAGAGGTAAACATATTTACTCTTGAGGTGCTGTCCTGTTGCACTCTCTACAACCACTGTGATTATTAGTGTCTGACCCTGCTGGTCATCTATGAACGTTTGAAAATCTGTTCTGTTAAAATCTCCACCCGGCACAGCCAGAAGAGGACTGGCCACCCCTCATAGCCTGGTTCCTCTCTAGGTTTCTTCCTAGGTTTTGGTCTTTCTAGGGAGTTTTTCCTAGCCACCGTGCTTCTACACCTGCATTGCTTGCTGTTTGGCGGTTTAGGCTGGGTTTCTGTACAGCACTTTGAGATATTAGCTGATGTACGAAGGGCTATATAAATATATTTGATTTGATAGAGGACTGAGGGTCTTCCAAATTTTGAAAGTTTGTAAATAGTTACCCATGTTATTTTGTAAATGTATATATTTTTTTTCATTTATTTTTTTTCATATTTTCTTTCTCCATTTTTTGGGGGGCGGGGGGTGTGTTAGAATACCATTTTGGTATTTTGTATATAGTTATTTGTTTCAAAATGTATACCTTCACCAATTTGGCCACTTGGGTACATTTGGGCTACTTGTGTGGGACACCTGGGTGTCTTCATGATAAATGTCATGTAGCTCACTCATTTTGGAAGTTATCATTCTGAAACTTTGCACAAGTACTGTTGCCCTCTTATGTTTTTGACTGAGATTGTCCCCATATTCATATCTGAATGTTTGTTTTATCTTGTTCATTTTAAAGATGATGCTACAACAATTAAAAAGAAAAAAAAAAAATTTCATTGTATTATCTAAACCAGATCTATTGTGTGATATTGTCCTACATTCAATTCACATTTACACATACTTCAGAGTGTTTTCTTTCAAATGGTACCAAGAATATGCATATCCTTGCTTTTGGGCCTGAGCTAGAGGCAGTTAGATTTGGGTATGTCTTCAGGCGGAAATTGAAAGAAGGGGGTAGCTGTAAGAGGTTTTAATGGAAGTCTCTCCAACATAATCCAGGTAGAGTCAGGCATTCCCTAGGGCAGCTGTCTAGGCCCCTTACTTTTTTCAATCTTTACTAATGACCTACCACTGGCTCTGAGTGAAGCCTGTGAGTCTATGTATGCTGATGACTCAACACTATACACGTCAGCTACTACAGCAGGTGAAATCACTGCAACACTTAACAAAGAGCTGCAGTTAGTTTCAGAATGGGTGGCAAGGAATAAGTTAGTCCTAAATATTTCAAAAACTTAAAGCATTGTATTTGGGACAAATCATTCACTAAATCCTAAACTTGAACTAAATCTTGTAATGAATAATGGAAATTGAGCAAGTTGAGGAGACTAAGCTGCTTGGAGTAGACCTGGATTGTAAACTGTTATGGTCAAAATATATTGATGCAACAGTAGCTAAGATGGGGAGAAGTCTGTCCATAATAAAGCGCTGTTCTGCCTTCTTAACAACACTATCAACAAGGCTGTTCCTACAGGCCCTAGTTTTGTCAAAGCTGGACTACTGTCCAGTCGTGTGGTCAGATTCCACAAAGAACGACTTACAATTGGCTCAGAACAGGGCAGCATGGCTGGCCCTTTAATGTACACAGAGAGTTAACATTAATAATGTATATGTCAATCTCTCCTGGCTCAAAGTAAAGAGATTGACTTCATCACTACTTGTATTGGTGATAAATATTTACATATTGAATGCACCGAGTTGTCTTTTTAAACAACTAGCACACGGACACCTATGCACCTATGCACCTATGCATAACCCACAGACATGCTGCCAGAGGTCTATTCACAGTCCCCAAGTCCAGAACAGACTATTGGAGGCGCAGAGCACTACATGGAACTCTATTCCACATCAAGTAACTGACGCAAGCAGTAAAATTAGATTAAAAACGGATAAAAATACACCTTATGGAACAGCGAGGACTGTGAAGAATCAAACACACAGGCACAGACACAGCATACACACACATGATAAAATATGCACTATACACACATGTACACATAGATTTTATGCTGTAGATATGTGGTAGTAGAGTGGTGGGCTAAGGGCACACACACACACACTGAAATCGGTTATGAAATGTAACAAAACTTTATTTTATTTTATTGTAAATAATTGCCTTAATTTAGCTGGAAACTAGGAAGAGTAGCAGTTAATGGGGATCCATAATAAATACAAATACCCAGGCTATTTGCATACCACCCCATCAGATCCATAGACGAAGCAATTTCAATTGCACTCAACACTGCCCTCACCCACCTAGATAAGAGGGATACCTATGTGAGAATGCTGTTCATTGACAACAGCTCAGCGTTCAACACTATTGTCTCCTCCAAGCTTGTCACCAAGCTGGGGACCCTGGGACTGAACACCTCCCTCTGCAATTGGATCCTGGACTTCCTGACGGGCTGAACCCAGGTGGTGAGGACAGGCAACATCCCCTCAGCAACGCTGACCTTCAACACGGAGGACCCACAACGGTGTGTGCTTAGTCCACTCCTGTAACCTCTTTTCAGCCACGACTGCGTGGCCACGCACGACTCCAACACCACCATCAAGTTTGCTGATGACACGACGGTGGTAGGCCTGATCACCGGCGACGATGGTACATCCTACATGGAGAAGGTCAGTGACCTGGCAGTGCAGTGCCAGGAAAACAACTCCTCCCTCAACGTCTGTAAGACCAAGGAGCTAATAGTGGATTACAGGAAACAGGGGGGGGGGGGGGGGGGGGCAGTGGAGTTGGTCGAGATCACTAAAGACTTAAAATGGTCCACACACAAACACATAGTTGTGAAGAAGGCCCAACGAACCTCTCAGGAAAGGTTGAAAAGATTTGGCATGGGCCCTCAAATCCTAAAAAAAGTTATATAGCTGGCTGCAGCATTGAAAGCATCAAAACTGGCTGCATCACTGCTTAATATGTCAACTTCATCGCTCTCGATCAAGTGGCACTACAGAGTGTGGTGCGGACAGCCCAGTACATCACTGTGGCCAAGCTGCCTGCCATCCAGTACCTCTACGAACAACTTCTATCCCCAAGCCATAAGACTGCTAAATAACTAACACAATGGCTACACAGAATATATGTATTGACACTCATATTTTATTTTCACTCTATGCACACTCCAACACACACACACTCACGCACACACACACATTTAATTTGCTCACACACACACACACACACACACACACACACACACACACACACACACACACACACACACACACACACACACACACACACACACACACACACACACTCCAACACACACACACTCACGCACGCACGCACACACACACACACACACACACACACACACACACACACACACACACACACACACACACACACACACACACACACACACACACACACACACACACACACACACACACACACACACACACACACACACACACACACACACACACACACACAATCATCATATATCCTGCTGCTACTCTTATTGATCCTATATCCTGCTGCCTCGTCACCTTATCTCTATACAAACAGTATCTACCCCTACCACTCCAGTATCCTTGCACATTGTAAATATGGTATTGGCACTGACCCTGTGTAGAGTTTACTTACTTTCTTGTGTTCTTATTTCTATTTCTTGTGTGATTTTGTGCTTCTTTACTTTTTCGTAGTACTACTGATATTGATTACTGCATTGTTGGGAAAGAGCTGGCAAGAAAGGCATTTCACTGTACTTGTGCACGTGACAATAACGCTTGAAACTTGATGAAGGTTCAAAATGTTCTGGCCCCCTTAAACTGGATCTGTCCCCCACCATTGCCACCACACACAAAATGTTCTGGACAAGCCACTGAAAGTGATAAGAAAGGATGATTTCCAGGAGGGTATCATTCTCCCTAGATCTTCTTTCACATTCCAGCCTATAACAAATATGAAAGGACGATACATTTAACAGTATGTCAAAAACATAACCTTTCCTTGGGTAAATCAATGCATTGGTTTGATAATATACCTTAGTATTGCAATAGTTCCTTGTACTGTACAAGTACCAGATAGGGGTTATTTGTCCTGTAACCATAGCATAACTATTTTTGGTGATATATAGAACCCTTTTTTTATGGTCCAATAAAGAACCATGCTCATCGGGTTAAATGGAACCTGTATGGTGCTACAAAGAACCATTTCCTAAGGTTCTATAAAGAACCATTAAAAAAGGTTCTATTCAGAATCTAATAAGGGTTCCGCTATATTGCAACCCTTTTTGGAGCAACAGTAAACACAGTTGAAGTCAGAAGTTTACATACACCTTAGCCAAATATATTTAAACTCAGTTTTTCACAATTCCTGACATTTAATCCTCGTAAAAATTCCCTTTCTTAGGTCAGTTAGGATCACCACTTTATTTTAAGAATGTGAAATGTCAGAATACTAGTTGAGAGAATGATTTATTTCAGCCTTTATTTCTTTTATCACCTTCCCAGTGGGTCAGAAGTTTACATACACTCAATTAGTATTTGGAAGCATTGCCTTTAAATTGTTTAACTTGGGTCAAATGATTTGGGTAGCCTCCCACAAGCTTCCCACAATCAGTTGGGTGAATTTTGGCCCATTCCTCCTGACAGACCTGGTGTCAGGTTTGTAAGCTTCCATGTTCGCACACGCTTTTTCAGTTCGGCCCACAAATTTTCTATGGGATTGAGGTCAGGGCTTTGTGATGTCCACTCCAATACGTTGACGTTGTTGTCCTTAAGCCATTTTGCCATAATTTTGGAAGTATGCTTGGGGTCATTGTCCATTTGGAAGACCCATTTGCGACCAATCATTAACTTCCAGACTGATGTCTTAAGATGTTGCTTTAATATATCCAGATCATTTTTCTTCCTCGTGATGCCACAGTTGCAAACCATAGTCTTGCTTTTTATGGTGGTTTTGGAGCAGTGGCTTCTTCCTTATTGAGCGACCTTTCAGGTTATGTCGATATAGGACTAGTTTTACTGTGGATATAGATACTTTTGTGCCTGTTTCCTCCAGAATCTTCACAAGGTCCTTTGCTGTTTTCTGGGATTGATTTGCACTTTTCGCAACAAAGTACATTCATCTCTAGGAGACAGAACGTGTCTCCTTCCTCAGTGGTATGACGGCTGTGTGGTCCCATGGGGTTTATACTTGCATACTATTGTTTGCACAGATGAACGTGGTACCTTCAGGCATTTGGAAATTGCTCCCAATGATGAACCAGACTTATGCATGTCTACAATTTTTTCTGAGGTCTTGGCTGATTTCTTTTGATTTTCCCATGATGTCAAGCAAAGAGGCACTGAGTTTGAAGGTAGTCCTTGAAATACATCCATAGTTACACCTCCAATTGACTAAAATTATGTCAGTTAGCCTATCAGAAACTTTTAAAGCCATGACATTATTTTCTGGAATTTTCCAAGCTGTTTGGAGGCACAGTCAATTGAGTTTATGTTAACTTCTGACCCACTGTAATTGTGATACAGTGAATTATATTTGAAATAATCTGTCTGTGAACAAGTGTTGGAAAAATTACTTGTGTCATGCACAAAGTAGGTGTCCTAACTGACTTGCCTAAGCTATAGTTTGTTAACAAGAAATTTGTGGAGTGGTTGAAAAATGAGTTTTAATGACTCCAACCTAAGTGTATGTAAACTTCCGACTTCAACTGTAGAATCCTTATTTTGTGGTTCTTTTCAGAGCCTTTATGGAGAATGGTTCTATGAAGAACCTTTCTCAGTCTGAAAGGTTTTTTGTAGATCCTTTTGAAGACCCGTATAGAGTTTTTTTTCCTGTCAGCCATATTATATTGTTAAATTTCCATAGTTGTGATTATTGTCTGAATTGATAAGTTGAATAACGTGAGCAACTGCTGAAACAGCTGGGGCTACATGAGGAGAAAATTGAGAACCACCGACTGATTTAGTCAACTGATCTCAATTGACACAATACCAATGATTGACACAATACCAATGATTGACACAATACCAGATTTCTGCATAAATGTGTCATAAAATTTGATCTGATCTTCATCTTACTCACAACAATAGACGGACACAGTGTGCTTAAACTATTAACACACAAATTATTATATTTTTCTTGTCTATATTGACTACATCATTTAAACATTCACAGTATATGGGGAATATGAGTGGAACTGGGGCATACAGGACCTGGGTTAAGCTCTACATCACCAGAGGAATAGAGGAGGAGTAGGACAAGGGTGCGGCGAAAGGCTATAAGAACTGGTCGACTAGCGCGTTGGGGACAGAGAATGAAAGGAGCAGATATCTGGGCGTGGTAGAATAGATTCAAGGCATAATGTACAGACAAGGCTGTGGTAGGATGTGAGTACAGTGGAGAAAAACCTATGCGTTGCGTGACGATGAGAGAGGTTTTGTCTCTGGAGGCATCAATTATCATAGGTGAGGTCTCCACATGTATGTGGGGTGGGATGAAAGAGGTATCTAAGGCATGTTGAGCGGAACTGAGTCCTCTACAGTGAAATAAAACATTAAAAACTAGCCAAGACAGCAGTAGATAAGGTATATTGACATTAGAGAGAGGCATAAAGCAATCACAGGTGTTGATCAGAAGAGCTAAGACAACAACAGATAAATGGCGATGAATGGGCAAAGCGGGTCAGTTAGGTACATACAGGACCTGAGTTCGCGGCTGGGGCTGACAGGTAAACAAAATGAGGTACCGTGTTATTGAAACAGTCCAGGGGGCATCAGTTATGTAGCCGAGTGATCATAGGGTCAAAAAAGCAGCAATAGGTGAGTCTACGCTGGGCAGGCAGCAGACACAGCGTCCAGAAGTGCTAGCGGGCCGGGGCTAGTAAATACAAAAATATGTTAATCAAATTTTTATTTGGCATTGCGCATACCCCTGGGGGGAATACCTGCCTTAGAGGATAAGGTAAACGGCAATAAGTACACAGGCATTCTGAGTAATCACGTTCAACCTAAAGACGGGTTGGTTGTTCAGTAAAAAAAAGAAAAACACGTGCAAAACTATGGGGCAAATAAGTCAGGGTTGGCTTAGATTGTTGACAACATTTAAACTAGAGGTTGACACAGGAACAGGTCTCTCGCGGGCCTTGCGTGTGAATTTCTAGAGTCAAGTTCGGGACAGGACAGGATCTAGAGTCCACAGGAACGGGCAGTACAGGAATAGCCCAAAAGTAATGGTCCAATTCACACACCTACCAAGAGAACATCCCTGGTCATCCCTACTGCCTCTGGTCTGGCAGACTTACTAAACACAAATGCTTCGTTTGTAAATTATGTCTGAGCGTTGAAGTGTGCCCCTGGCTTTCCGTCAATAAAGAAAATAAACATATTGTGCTGTCTGGTTGCTTAACATAAGGAATTTAAAATGGTTTATACTTTTACATGATACTTAAGTACATTTTAGCTCATCCTCCACATACAACATCCGTTCTGCCAGTCACATTGTGTTAAAGCTCCCCAAAGCACACGCATCTCTGGGTCGCTCGTCTTTTCAGTTGGAATGGCTATAATAAATAAATAGCTATTCCATTTACTTTTGATACTTAAGTATATTTAAAATCAAATACTTTAGACTTTTACTCAAGTAATATTTTACTGGGTGACTTTCACTTTTACTTGAGTCATTTTCCTTTATTAAGGTATCTTTACTTTTACTCAAGTATGACAATTGAGTACTTTTTCCAACACTGTGTAAAGATGAGCACTGGACAGGATGGGAGTGATTTGTATCGGAATAGGACAGGAAAGTTATAAAACTGTCGTGGGATCAGGACAGGATGGAATATTCACTCCTGTGTCGACCTCTCATGTAAACTATATTTCATCTTCAATGGTAATTGAAAACCTAAATACATTTGCACAATGAGCACTTGTTGTTTCTCAAACACATTATTGGTTAGCTATCTAGCAGATTTTAGCGATGACATCCACCAAATCACCTCAAAACAAGACATGCTATCAAGAACAAAGTATTCACAGAAACACACCGTTCTTTGGCCAAGACGCGCATGCATCTTTTACATTTTGTTGTCAGCTAACCCATCTATGGTGAATACGTTCTATCCTGATGAGAGGGGTCTCTTCCAGGATGACAATGTCCCCATCCACATGGCACGAGTGGTCACTGAACGGTTTGATGAGCATGAAAACGATGTAAATCATATGCCATGGCGTTCTCAGTCACCAGATCTCAACCCAATTGAACACTTATGGGAGATTCTGGAGCGACGCCTGAGACGGCGTTTTTCACCACCGTCAACAAAACACCAAATTATGGAATTTCATGTGGAAGAATGGTGTTGCAACCATCTAATATAGTTCCAGAGACTTGTAGAATTTATCCCAAGGCGCTTTGAATCTGTTCTGGCGCCTCATGGTGGCTCAACGGCCTATTAAGACACTTTATGTTGGTATTTCCTTTATTTTGGAAGTAACCTGTATGTTCTTTAACAAACCTCCCCACTCTCCCAATTCTACTCATTAATAATCACTTTGGCCACTTAGCCTATACCGTGAGAGTAGAGAGCCCCCCCCCCCACCCGTTCCCTGGTCCCTGAACCAGATTTAGCTACCTGCTAGCTAGCTGCCCTGTCTGCCACAACGAATCACTGAGTTGGTGACCTGAATGGGCAGCTTTAACACCAACCAGATTAGCGATTAGCTCGGATGGCACCTGCACGCGCACACACACGCACACACACACACACCCTGCATCGGTCTCCTGCTCAGCAATATGGCCTAGTCTCCTCTCTTTGATTGCCTATTGACCCTGGAGCCGGTGTGTGTGATCCCCAGAGCCATGGGGCCAATGCCCCACACATACACTGATTGTTTCCCCTCACACACCATTACTGTCTCTGGTTTGCCGGTGGTTTAGAAGCCGGTTGAGGGTGAGTGTGCGTGATTTTGTGTGTGTGCGTGCGTGCGTGGATGGATGGATGAATGTGTGTTGTTGTGCTTTCCATTCAAGCTTGTATGCGTTTTTTGGGGTGACTGGACTCTTTCACGTTCAGGCCAAGCTAGCTATCCCCTTTCTCTTTTCTTTCATTGATGCGAAAAAAAAAAAAAAATGCAGAAGCATGTAGCATAGAGGCGAATAAAACAGACAACAGCTCTTGCTCCCTCTCCACCTCCCTCTCCATCTCATGCTTACTCATACATCTAAACCCAATGGACTCCTTCCTCTCCACTGCAGCAAAGATAGAATACAGGAGGATACAAAAATACATAGATAAAAACAAGCAATGGGGGTTTCAACAAGCTTTGGGGTCCAGGGATAAACTGCTCACTTGTATTATCTGTGAAGACCAGTCAAAGTTACAGAATGTAGGCTTAGTTCAAATCAAGTACACTGTACTGTGTGTGTGTGTGTGTATGTGTATGTGTGTGTGTGTGTGTGTGTGTGTGTGTGTGTGTGTGTGTGTGTGTGTGTGTGTGTGTGTGTGTGTGTGTGTGTGTGTGTGTGTGTGTGTGTGTGTGTGTGTGTGTGCTAGTCTGGTACACTCTGCCTTGGACCTTAGCTGTCGGTCAATCAAGACGGGGGTTCAACCTTCTCCCACTCAATCCCCCCTCTGCCGCCTCCTCCTCCTTCTCCATACTATTCAATCCATCCTCCAGCCTTAGACACAACCTAACGTCTACAGCCGGGTCAGCCGGTAGACGGTTGCTGGCAGGATATAGCCTAAGCAATAAGAGTGTGGGCATGTTCGACATTGCAGACGATTTTAAAACCTCTCCAGGATCGGTGGGTCCCCCACGGGACGGTTGAGCTAACGTAGGCTAATGTGATTAGTACGAGGTTGTAAGTGTGACGACCCTCCCACTCTGTCTGCCGTATTCTCTCTTTGTTCTTGTTTCCTTATTAGGATGTCGGTGGGCGGAGTTGGGAGGGTCGTCAGCTACATGGGAAACACCTGGGCCCACTGTCATTGGATAAATGCACAACTTCCCCATTCATGGAGGAGACTCTCTCCAGGCAGACACCTTGATAGATTTGTTTGTGTTTCTTGGTGTTTTTTTGGTTGTTTGTTTTAGCATCTTTCAACACCCTGCATTATCACATTCATGCATGCAAAACACTCACTTACACTACTGATGACTGATTACACACACCATTGTATATTATACTTAGTTACTTTAGTTAATAAATATATATTTTGTTACTCCTTTTCTCCACGTTGTCTCCCTTTTGTTACGGGCTTTGAGCTGGTTCGTGACAAGTGGGGGCTCGTCCGGGATTTTTGAACGTATTGGTTTGGGAGAACGTGGAGGTACGTGTTTGGTTTACATATTTTGTTTGAGTTTGATAGGCCCAGTATTGGTTGCCTTTGTTGTTTGGTTTGTGTGCTGCGTTGGAGAGAGAATAATGGTTAGTTTCCAGGCCCTGCCCAGCTTGGAAACTCTTGTTCTACCTTCTGTTGGGACATCGGTCTGAGGAGGTGAGTAATCGGCTGTGTACCTCAGTAGGAGATTTGGGTAGGGTAGTGGAACTTGCTACCTGGAGCTATAGCCTTTACCCCTGATAGGCTTAGCGACGTGTTTCCTTTTTGGAATATGTTGGGCATGGTTAATGTTTGTTATTTTTGTGTGGTGTCTGTGGACTGAGCAGTTGTCTCGGGGGCACATCCGTGGCTTGGTGGAATCTGCCAGCGTGCTGGGGGGTTTATTTCCTTGCCAGCGGGCTACAGCGCGTAAATACCCACCGCAAATCCGCACGAAGACTAGGGTTGAGTTAATGTAGGTTTTGGGGAAGCGCCGTATCTCATCTCTCTTCTGTGGTACTCAGGGAGGGGAACTCAGCAGAGGGGAAGAGCGAGAATTTTTTTTTGTAACTATGGCGTCTTATGTAGATGAGTTCATTCGCTTTCCATCAGAGGAATTGTTAGAATTAGGTACTAAAGAACAGCTGTTGAAGATCGCTGAACACTACAAGGTTGAAATTAGTGATAAACGTCTAAAGAATTCTATTAGGTTGATATTGAAGGCCAATCTGATGGATAGTGGTATTCTTGAAGTTACCACTGGGACAGCCTCTGCTGAGGACTCTTCGTCTCCCCGTAACGTTACAATGGCCATTCCATTGGTTAGTCATGGTAGTCTTCTTTTTGAACAGCAGAAAGAACTGCTTCTGTTACAGCTGGAGCATGATCGTGAGAAACTAGAGCATGATCGGCAGCATGATCATGAGAAACTGCAGCATGATCATGAGAAGCTAGAGCATGATCGTGTAAAGTATGAAAAGGAATTAGCATTTAAACAAGATATAGAGTTGGCTAAAATCAAGTTGCAACAAGAACGGATAGAGTTGATTAGGGAAGGAAAGATCTCAGGGGAGAGTTTGTTCTGGGAAGGTGACCCAGATTTACCTAGGGGTCGTTCCTCTTTTGGTGGTGCCCCGGACACATTTGATATTGTTGGGAACTTACGGTTATTGCCTCAGTTTAATGAAAAGGACCCTGAGACATTATTTTCGTTGTTTGAGCGTGTTGCTGACGCCAGGAGTTGGCCTGATTCTGACCGCACTTTAATGTTGCAGTGTGTGCTGACTGGTAAAGCGCAGGAAGCATATTCAGCTCTTAGTGTACACGACAGTGTAACGGCTGTCTAATGCCTCCTCCTTGCATGAGGAGGAGGAGTAAGGGTCGGACCAAAACGCAGCGTTGAATGAAGACATAATGAAAATGTATTAAAGACAAGACGAGCACGCAAAAAACTTGGAAAATTACAAAACAACGTAGACAGACCTGAACTTGAGAACTTACATAGACACGAAGAACGCACGAACAGGAAAGGCTAGCCAAACGAACGAACAAACGAAACAGTCCCATGTGGTGTAACAAACACAGACACAGGAACAATCACCCACAAACAGTGAGAACAGCCTACCTTAATATGGTTCTCAATCAGAGGAAAAGTCCTTTCCTTATTAGGATGTCGGTGGGCGGAGTTGGGAGGGTCGTCAGCTACATGGGAAACACCTGGGCCCACTGTCATAGGATAAATGCACCACTTCCCCATTCATGGAGGAGACTCTCTCCAGGCAGACACCTTGATAGATTTGTTTGTGTTTCTTGGTGGTTTTTTGGTTGTTTGTTTTAGCATTTTTCAACACCCTGCATTATCACATTCATGCATGGAAAACACTCACTTACACTACTGATTACACACACCATTGTAGATTATACTTAGTTACTTTAGTTAATAAATATATATTTTGTTACTCCTTTTCTCCACGTTGTCTCCCTTTTGTTACGGGCTTTGAGCCGGTTCGTGACATAAGTAACAAGAATATTTCCCAGGACATAGACATATCTGATATTGGCAGAAAGCTTAACTTCTGAATCTAACTGCACTGTCCAATTTACAGTAGCCATTACAGAATACCATGCTATTGTTTGAGGAGAGTGCACATTTACGAACTTGAAAATGAATTAATAAACCAATTAGGCACATAAAAATCTGTTTTTCTGCTCCAGATCAAGGCAGTTATGCTTGTTAGTCCCTGGTAGGCTGTCATTGTAAATACGAATTTGTTCTAAACTGACTTGCCTAGTTAAATAAAGTTTAAATACAAAAAATAAGGACATGGCCTTGCTCACAATTCATTCTGTGGCAGCACAATGACCAAGCGATATACTGTATGTGAGGCTCTTGCTCATATCTTTGATCATGACACAGGTGAGGAGGAGGGAGGCCAGGAAACTGACAGTGAAGATGCATTAGAGGAGGAAGTGTCAGAAGTTGAAGACAACACAGAATATGATCCAGACCAAGAGACAACTGATGTGGAACAATCCAGTGATGAGGAAGAGGTCCCTGCTGAGGTTGTTGTTACATTCCGGTCAAAGAATGTGAATTTGTCCTGGTCTTCATCCCCACCTGAGAGGAGAGGTCGGCTGTCGGCTGAAAATGTTATCAGGATGACCCCATGGCCAACGAGATACGCCATATCCCGGGTTGATGACATAAAATCCTGCTTAGAACTGTTCCTGACAGAGTCCATTGAAACGTGTTTACAAAGACAACTGGAGGAGGTAGACCCGACAGATGTCCAAGCATAAGTGGGTCTCTTGATTTTGGCTGGTGTGTACAGATCCAGAAACGAATCTACCACCAGTTTTTGGGATGCAAAGACTGGTCGGGAAATTTATCGTGCCACTATGTCATTCCAGACATTTCACGTGTTGTCACGGGTTATTCGGTTTGACAACCGTGATACAAGCCCAGGCCGCCGTCAACAAGACAGGCTGGCAGCGATCAGAGAGGTTTGGCACAAGTGGGTGGAGCGCCTGCCACTCATCTATAACCCAAGTCCAGACATCACAGTGGATGAGCATCTGGTCGCTTTTAGAGGATGTCTAAATATGGACTAAAGATATGGGCAGCATGTAATGCCAGGACAAGTTACGCCTGGGACTTGCAGGTTTACACCGGGAAACCTTCTGACGGTGTTCCCAAAAGGAACCACGGGAAGTGGGTAGTCCTGGAAATTACTGCTGGTCTCCAGGGGCACAACATAACATGTGACAATTTCTTCATCTCATATGCTCTTGGTCAGGAGCTGCTCCAAAAGAAAGGATCATGGTGGGGATGGTCAGAAGGAACAAGCCTGAGTTGCCTCCTGCCTTGCTCACTACCAAGGACAGGGATCGTTTTTCCTCTGAATTTGCCTTCACCGATACACACACTCTTGTGTCCTACTGCCTGAAGTAACAGAAGAATGCGCTCCCGATGACAACTCTGCACAGAGATGCCGCTGTGAGTACCAGGGAGGACAAGAAGCTCAACGCTGTCCTTGATTACAACAGGAACAAAGGTGGAGTTGACAACCTTGATAAGGTATGTTACTTTTTATCTTTCAAGTCTCATGTTCTTTTTTTTTTCTATTACCAGATTCTATTACCAGATCTGCACCATTAAAATAAGACATGTTTTTGTTTGGTGAAATGCTCATTGAATTTGTGAACAATGTGGAGTCAATTCTATGCATTTGAATATGTAAATATGTTTTAGATGTGATACGTTAAAACAACGCTTTGATGCAATTCTTCACGTTACTACGCAAGACATGAAGTATCACTTGTATGTACTCATTATTTTATTTACTGATTGTTGCACTTTTGCAGGTTACCGGCCCATACTCTCGTAAGAGGATGACGCCACGTTGGCCCATGGTGGTGTTCTTCAACATCCTAGATGTGTCGGCCTACACTGTGTTTGCGGTGTGGATGGAGGTGAATCCAGGCTGGAAGCAGGGGACATTGTTCAAGAGGACAATATTCCTGGAAGAGTTGGGGAAAGCCATGGTGTCACCCCTCATTCAAAATCGCCGACACCTTCCTCCAACACCATCCTCTGCTGGATTGGTGAAAGATATACAAGGGCCAGAAGCTAGATCTACGGCTGCCAGAGACAGAAGAGACCAAATGAAGAGGTGCAATCTGTGTGCACCAAGAGGTGTCAAAATGAGCATTATGTGCCATAAATGCAGTGCATATATTTGCAAGGCACATGCAGCAACCACCACGTATTGTCCAACATGTACATGAGAACGCACAAAATGTAACTACCATTGATTGATAGATTGGGAACATTTTCATGTTTGTGTTACTGTTAGTAATACTGTTATTGTCACTGTTGTTCTTTAATGTGTTCACACATTAATTTTGTAATATGGTAAAGTTTTGTCCTTTCTTTACTAATAAAATCATACCGGTCAGTTTTGATCGGGAACACAACAGATGTTATTTTGTGCCACTATTTAAACATTTGAAATGGTTTTAAAACAAATGTCCTTGTTAAACTTTGACACAAAGTACTCTGTGATAAATAGCACCATGTGTTTCATCTGAGTATTTGTTATAGTCAACATAATCCATCCGTTATTCTTTATTTACTCAAAAACGAGTTGTATGAGCTCAGTTAAGTAAGTAAGCATTTCACTGTAAGGTCTACACCTGCTGTATTCGGCGCATGCGACTAATACAATTTGATTTGATTTGATCAATGAGGCCTACAAGCCATAAATGGCAAATAGAAGTTCAAAACTTGTAATGGGTCACAAGAACTTAAGTTGATTAAAAGATCTAACACAACATCAGGTGATAATATATGGATTATTATGGATTTATAATCAGCTATAATGGGGCGGTCATTTTGGACCGGGAACACAGAATTAATTAACATAAAACGAACACAACAGGGGGGTTATCCTTAGATATATTCTCCAGACATGTATAGAGGCAAATGTTGATATGTTGTCAAGTTTAGATTCTACATAGCATTTTCTTTGGAAATATGTGGCAAAAAAAAGGCTTGTCTTAACTAAATGAAACCAAAGTATTTAGGCTGACTTGTGCTATTTGCAAGTATTCACAGATATAATTAGATATAGAATAATTTGCATGTTTTAATACAATATTTCAGAAATGTAGTAATACAAAACATTATTATATTGGTGTCTATATTCAACTGGTTTGCTGCCTATTAGGGTGAGGTGCCTCGCCTAATACTAAAAGGTAGAATGACAACTGAGTGTTCCAGAACTCTCTACAGAGCAGAGTTGTCCTCAAACACAAAAGCCAGAACAACAACACAATGACTAAAAAATGTTTTATTTTTTTTGTGCACTAAGAAAGAGAGAGAGATAGAGAGAGAGAGAGAGAGAGAGAGAGAGACAGAGAGAGAGAGAGAGAGAGAAAGTAATGATCCAGGGGCTGTTTCTTAATATCTTTTTTTGATTTGCAGTTTTCTCGGTGTTGGTTCTGACTGGATCCAGATTCCCTGTTATACGTTTTGGAGATGAATTCTTTATTTTGAGCTCTTCTACATGCTCGACAATGCCAAACATCCTGGCATTCAAAGGTAAATGCCTGCAGAAATAGAATGCTGCCGTTATCGGGTCTCAGTAATGGTCACTGTCTAAAAAATTTTTTTCCAACAGTGTACTAAACAAATCAAGCTGCAAGAAAGTAAGAACGTAAGTTAACTATGCCACCAGCTCACAATATAGGTAAATGCTGTCAGATTTTTTCACAATAGAGCTGAAATGTGAGAATCATTTGATTGTCAATTGCACAGCAACGGAATCCATGGTGTACATTTTGCTTATTTCAAATGGAGGCATTTCAGATTAGCAAACAATACTTCTGTCAAAAAGCCTAGTCTATGTCTCTCTCTCTCTCTGTTATTATCTCTCTCCCTTTTCTCTCTCCCCCCCTCTCTCTTTCTCCTCCTCTCTTTCTCCACTCAATTCAAGGGGCTTTATTGGCATGGGAAACATGTGTTAACATTGCCAAAGCAAGTGAGATAGATAATATACAAAAGTGAAATACACAATAAAAATGAACAGTAAACATACAGAAGTTTCAAAACAATAAAGACATTACAAATGTCATATTATGTATATATACAGTGTTGTAACAATGTACAAATGGTTAAAGTGCACAAGGGTAAATAAATAAGCATACATATGGGTTGTATTTACAATGGTGTTTGTTCTTCACTGGTTGCCCTTTTCTTGCGGAAACAGGTCACACATCTTGCTGCTGTGAACGCACACTGTGGAATTTCAGGTTTGTTTTCGAATTCTTTGTGGATCTGTGTAATCTGAGGGAAATATGTGTCTCTAATATGGTCATACATTGGGCAGGAGGTTCAGAAGTGCAGCTCAGTTCCCACCTCGTTTTGTGGGCAGAGTGCACATAGCCTGTCTTGTCTTGAGAGCCGTCTGCCTACGGCGGCCTTTCTCAATAGCAAGGCTATGCTCACTGAGTCTGTACATAGTCAAAGCTTTCCTTAAGTTTGGGTCATTCACAGTGGTCAGGTATTCTGCCACTGTGTACTCTCTGTTTAGGGCCAAATAGTATTCTAGTTTGCTCCGTTTTTTTGTTATTTCTTTCCAATGTGTCAAGTAATTATCTTTTTGTTTTCTCATGATTTGTTTGGGTCTAATTGTGCTGCTGTCCTGGGGCTCTGTGGGGTGTGTTTGTGTTTGTGAACAGAGCCCCAGGACCAGCTTGCTTAGGGGACTCTTCTCCAGGTGAATCTCTCTGTAGGTGATGGCTTTGTTATGGAAGGTTTGGGAATCGCTTCCTTTTAGGTGGTTGTAGAATTTAACGGCTCTTTTAAAGATTTTGATAATTAGTGGGTATCGGCCTAATTCTGCTCTGCATGCATTATTTGGAGTTCTACGTTGTACACGGAGGATATTTTAGCAGAATTCTGCATTCAGAGTCTCAATTTGGAGTTTGTCCCATTTTGTGAAATTTTGGTTGGTGAGCGGACCCCAGACCTCACAACCATAAAGGGCAATGGGCTCTATGACTGATTCAAGTCTTTTTAGCCAGATCCTAATTGGTATGTTGAAATTTATGTTCCTTTTGATGGCATAGAATGCCCTTCTTGCCTTGTCTCTCAGGTCGTTCACAGCTTTGTGGAAGTTACCTGTGGCGCTGATGTTTAGGCCAAGGTATGTATAGTTTTTGTGTGTGCTCTAGGGCAGTGGTGTCTAGATGGAATTTGTATTTGTGGTCCTGGCGACTGGACCTTTTTTGGAACCCCATTATTTTGGTCTTACTGAGATTTACTCCCTCCCCCTCTCTCTCACCCTCTCTCTCTCTCCCTCCATCCATCTCTGGATCACAGAGAGAAGTTCACTCGTAATGTCATATTTGATACTGAGGGATCCTGATAGTTTGTTAAGTGGGGATTTGTTGTCTTGAGCCCTTTATCGTCTAATTAAGTTAGGCCTGGCATTTCCAACCAAAATGACACCAATCAGGGGGGAAATGTCAACCAAACTGGCAGCAGAGTCATTGGATAACAAACTCCTAATTAAACCTGAGAAACAAAAGATGGGGGATTAAGCTATTAGGAGAACATCACTTTTATCCAGTATTCTACAATGTCCTCTCAATGTTCTCTCCCCAATCAAATCTATATTCTCACGTTGCTGTTTCCACGAGAGGCACCATGTTGATCGACAGTTCATTGATGATGTTTATACTCCATATTTTCATCTACAAACTCACCCAGACGTATACAGTATGTGTTTTTTATGAAGCCTCTAACATATGCTATGTGTCCCTGGCTACATCCCAAATATTTGTCCAAAGGTAGTGCTTGCACTACACAGGAAATAGGGTGCCGTTTGGAACACAAACACATTGACAAGCTCTTTTTAGGGTAACTGATCTGGGATGTGATCCATTATGACAGCTTGCCAATAGGTGACATGCCTTTACAATACATTGTGCCTTTTTCATAGCCTTACTCTGCCTCTCTACAGAGTACTGTATGTAGGGTCTTCAAAGTGAATGGGAGAGAAGGGCAAGTCATTCTGAACACAAACAACGCTAAATGAAACCTTTTTCACACTATTGTGCCGACCCCCAAACAAACTGCACTTGGACAGATATGTTATTTTCACACATTGTGATTTTCAGCAAATATGTTGGACACGTAACCAGGCCAGTACAGCTTGGTTTGGCACGGCTCGGCTCAGTAGTGTAGAAAGCCCTTAACTGTAGAAAGAGGGTGCATCACAAATGGCATCATATTCCCTACATAGTGCACTGCTTTTGACCAAAGCCCTATTTGCACTAAATAGGCAAATGTATGCCATTTGGGAGGTAGCGAGAGACACTGACAAAGACACACTGTCCGCAAATGAATTTTTCAATCCTGTAGAGCGTCCACCTTCCCAACACCTGCTCAAGGGGATATTCCATTGGCCTAATCACAGTAAGCTGCTAGAAACCTCTGCATTAAGTAAAGGCTCCTTAACAAGCTGAGATAAGCCTTTCAGCAGGCTAGCTTTCTGTTTGTCTGTCTGTCTGTCCACTACCTCACACAGAGAGAGAGAGAGAAGAGAAAGAGCGAGATATATAACTGCGCTATGATTCTCTACTATTCTTTCAGGAGTGTGCTATCTGCCCAATCACTCTCTCCCCTCCGCTAAACTCCCTCCTTTTCTCGCCTACCTCCAAACTCCATCCTTCTCTCTCTTACATCCCTTTCCCCTCTCCTCCTAACTCCATCCCTGAGGCCCCCCCGGTGTATGTCCCATGTTGCTGGATAGGCCAGCGGTAGGTAGGAAATGTGTATGTTTGATGTTTAATCAACAGATGATATAATTACCATACTCTAGCATCACTGAGGAGTGTATGAGCCCGCATACAAAACAGAGAGAGAGGGAGACAGACAGACCGATAGACAGAGAGAGAGCAGGTATACAAGTAGGCATAAGGAGGAGGGGCAGCAAGGGAAAGAACTGCACTAGGTTGTATATGTAAGCCCTGTTTCTGCCTTCCTCTGTCAAAGGGTATAGACTAGAGAGGATATTGTTGTGTATGTGCTGCTGTGTTAATGCTAGCTAGCGCCACAGTGGCAGGCCAACGGCTAATAGTGGTTGTTTCACAAAGGTCACGTCAGCCAGTGCCTGTGATAACACTAAACACACAGAGGACAGGCTTTCTCTCACACTCTGGCTCCAAGCTTATCTGGCCTATTTCCTCATGGCTAGGGGGACTCTCCCCAGGCATTCACACACACAGAGGTACACACGCACGCACGCACAGCTGTGTCACGATGCTTACAGAAAAGAAACATCATTTAATCATGTGATTTTCCACGTTTTGCACATGTGAAACCATGTGTTTTTGGAACACTTCCCATATGATATTTCACATGACGTTTCACGTGTGAAATCATGCAAAACTGTGTTTTTTTAAACACTTAACATGTGATCATATTTAACATGACCTTTCACGTGTGGATTAAACATTTCACATGAGATTTCCCGGGTGACACCCTGCAAAGATCTTGAGTCATTATGATACAAACACAGTGCTTTTTTTTAACTTACATATTTTACCATATTGTGCATGTTTGGTTATAGATAAATTGTCATTCAACATGTTCTCAACTGGGATTTGAACTCACAACCTCTTAGTTGACGGCATTCCGACACCTGTATTCCTAAACTTTGGACTTCAATGCAAATCTCAGCTTTGTTAAAAATACACTAAAGAAAAATATATATATTTATCATAGTGATTCAGGAGTAACATTTTAACAGTATAATATACCCCATCAACATTAGACAACTACTGTATATAGAAAATCCTCAAATTGCTGAAACAAGTAAATTAAATCAACGATGAGTGATTAGCAGTGGAGGCTGCTGAGGGGAGGACGGCTCATAATAATGGCTGGAACGGAGCAAACGGAATGGCATCAAACACATGGAAACCACGTGTTTGACCTACTTGATAGCATTCCACTGATTCCGCTCCAGCCATTGCCACGAGCCCATCCTCTCCAATTAAGGTGCCACTAACTTCCTTTGGAGAATAGTCAGAATAATTGATCAATAAAATAACACTGCAGATCACACTCGTTTGCTAAGTGCAGTGATGTATTATAGGGAATTCATTTTTAAACGAACGCTACAGACTTTCCGGCACTGCAGAAAGATCAGCGTACCTCATATCCTGCATAGAAATAATGACCTGAAATGTCAAATCAAGAAAGAAAATAATGAAGGCTTTATATCATTCTTATCAATGTTTAAATTACATACTGCATTCCAGTGTTCCAACCTGCAAACAAGGCTGCATGGGATTTCTCTTATTGCAGCACGTGCAGCCAATTGCAATTTCCGCTTCAGGTATTATGCGGGGAGAAGCTTGTAGATTTGACAGCTCTAACGCAACGCCACCTCCGACACCGCCAAAAAACAACATCTGTGCAGGTGTCCGCTAACACGGACCTGATAGAATCCCGCCCTAAGTGTGCTTAAATGCTCTCGGGACTGGAACTTGCAACACTTGCTCTGGTTTGCTTGAATGTCTCAACAGCACCACGAGGTGGGTATTTGTTAGCAAGAACATTCACACACTCTCAGAAATCAGCATGCAGTTAAAATACAGTATTGTTTCTTTGTGTACAAAAAAAAGGTCAGTGTTAAAGAAAGTCCTCCGCTTGCGATGGCATAACCATCAAACACTTAAATGGCTACATTACGTCTACTGACGGTTGGCACACATACACAGGTACTTGACCACACCCCAAAACATGCTAGTGAGCCCACAAATAGTACATTGCTCCCACCTGTAAAAGTGCAGTGATGATTGTAATTTCTATAAAAAAATACTGGGTGGAAAAATATCCCATTACCCTTACAAGGTACTTCACGGTACCATGCGAGTTCATATGTGTACCTGAGAAATGTACCTTTGACCTTTTTGTACCACAGGTAAGAACACTGCACCTTAGCCATAATTTAATATTTCTTTTGTTTGTATGAATAAGTACCTGCTCCCAACCAAAAGGATGCATGCTCAAATTCTCAAAGAGTTATTGTATACTCTACATAAAGTGTCTTGAGCACTTCTAGTTTTACCTTGGTGATCATTTGGCTGGGACCATATCTCTTTCACACTTACCGATCTGGAGGTGAAGTTGCACTGTAGCAAGACATTTTAGTTTCGAAGGGACCAAGAGGTTATGAGTTCAAATCTCCATTTAAGGTTGAGTCCCAAGTTTTGTCACAGTACACAATAATATAAGATGCTTTACACTAATTGAATTCAGAATACAGCAGCATACTATCATTTTATAGAAATAATACCTTCAAGTTGTTGTATATATTTACTTTATTGTTACTGCAACTTTAGGCAAAGTGCAGAAATGTTTTCTTGCCAATGTTCATTAGGTCCACATACCTGGTGGCGCAGGAGTAAATTATTAAGGTAGCTAGAAATAAAGATGTTATGTGTTCAAATCCCAAGTATTTGTATTTAATATTGATCCCCAAGTAAGCAGCATCCTGTCCTAACATTAACACCTGAATTTAGCTGTAAAAATACAGTGACTAGTTGGAGATTTACCATATTTTCACCGCGACTAGACACAAACCCCCAGGGGACCATGACACAATATCCTGAAAACTTCCTTGGAACAAACCCGGAACTAGACTAAACCTGCATGACTGTTTACATTTAATGAATGTCAATTATGCCTTTCAAAGACACCTGGGTTTCACACCTGGGTTTTCACATGTGCTGAATTGTTTTTTCATGTGTATCACATGTTGAAATTTTGCATCCCCATGCCTTCACATTTATTTCACATGAGATCACACAAGATCACGTGAGATCACACGGGATCATGTGTTTTCTTCCATAAGGGAAGGGATAAGCAGATGACCCTTCATCTGACCTCCATTCCCATTTCTACTCCCCTTAAAATGTGATTAATTATGTTTTATGAGCTGATAGTTTCTTAATTCCTTCTCTTTTTCCAAGTTGCTGTTCCTCACCCATCTACCTGCCTACCCACCACCAGTACACATCAGAGTGAAACCAACAAACAGGCAGGGATAATGCAAAACACCATTAGGTCTCTGTGCCTCTGTGCTAGACATCGCTATCATACTGTGTATACAGGACTGCTGCAGGGTGCAATACAAGCACCCAAACAAACACTCGAAAACGACCCTAGACCTGATTTTTACGGCAGGGCTTTAATATGAGGTTATGGGTGTATAGAAAGTAAGCATATTTAGGATGGAAATAAACTGTACATTAGCTCAGTACAGCAATGAACAGCCATTTTGCCAACAACAAAAAAACAACATAGTAAACCGATGACGGAATGAAATCTTTAGCTTTCCTCCCGCCCACATAAACAGACAGACATACATCCCAATCCATCTAGGATGGCGTTGTCTTTTTTCAAAACCAATAAACTAACTGGGTATGCATTATTGACGAGAAAGCAAGTGGTTCCAAATGCACTCTGACTCCAAATGGAAAGTGCTACAAAACTGCACACAATCATACATTGAATCTCAAACTTTTACATTTCAGTTCTTAGCTGAATTTAATATTTTAGAGTGATTGTGGTGCTTTTTGATAGAAGCATATTTTGGATAATGCAGCACTCTGACAGATCTGATCCCATCCATTATTAAAACAGCGTTCGTTTTTAGTCTCCTCCTTTGAGCAAATAAAAAAATAATAATCACGTATACTACGCTAAGACCTAATCCATTCCAATGGCAGTACATGATATTCCAGGCTAGAACCAGTAAAACACAGATGTAGCTGAATGTGAACAAGGCACCATCCGGGCCAGTCCTTGCCCTTCTGCTGCTCTAGGCGAGACCCAAAATATTTTTTTTACGCTATGGATCGGCTTGTGAAAAACGTACGGATACAAACTTGAAAACGCTGATCGTGGCAATCGGGTGAAACTCCTGAACAAAAATTTACGATTGTCCGTTCCATATTGTCCATTTTACTTTGACCTGTCCTGTTTTTAGGATATGTTGTTTGTTAACATTTTATTTGATTGGGTACCGTTTAGCTTAGGCTATTTAATCGGAGAAACGTGCATGATGTTAAAAGTGTCTTTCTCATTACATTGACATACATTGTATCTCTGGCCCTGTAGGCTACAGACAAGGCCACATACCCTTTCTACCATATCCTATATCTGCTACATCATTTATGTTCAATTATTTTTGGGATGGAACGCTGCATCGATGGGTCTCTCCAACAGCAAAGCAAAATATGTTGCACCTTTGACAAAGTGGGAACGCTTATCATCAGCACTCACCTAAAAAACCCATATGCCAATGGTTGACAGAAGTTGTCATTGTTTTTGGGAAGAACTATGTGAAGTCTTATGTGTTGTTGTTGGAGGTGCGCCTTGGTCAGTTTAGCTCAGAAAATGCTGCACTCGTCAATCGGCTGCCTAATTCTGCCTATTGAGCGGGCCGGCCGTGGGCACCATTTCCTGACTGATACATGTCTGTCCCTATACACATCACTCTGTCTAACGCCCTCCACCCTTTACACTGCACACTTCACACGGAGAACACTGAAGAGAGAGAGGGAGATGGATGGAAAGAGAGAGAGAGAGGGAGATGGAGGGGAAGGACACAAAGACAGCAAAATAAATGTGGACAGAGGGTAGGAATGGAGGAATGAGACGTAAAAGAGTGAAAGAGAAGGACCAAGCAGGGCTGTGAGAACCAATCAGGGCAGTGTGAGGTACAGTGAGAGGGAAACAGGGAGAGAGAAATGGGAGAAAGATAGCGAGAGATAGACGAGCAATAAAAAAGCAAATAAGGGAGAGAATCTGCGAGGAAGAGAGGGGAGGCGGAGAGAGAGAAGAGAAGCAGGGAGAGGTACATGTGACAGGTCCTCTCTCCCCCTGGTCTAACAGAGTGTCTTTTATCCGTCACCATCTTTCCTAACATGCAGGTTGTGAGACAGACAGGCCGCTCTCTGTGTCCCTGGTCTGTCGCATGAGAGAAAGGAGAAATACTGCGGTAATTACCCCAGAGAGCCTTCTACATTCCCTTCACCAGCTCAACCCTCTCGCTCTCCTTTTCTCTTTTTCTCCTTTTCTCTCTCCTCTGCAGTCCTCTTTCACCTCTCACTCCTTCTCTTCTATTCAATTCAATTAAATTCAAATGTAAGGTCTCTCCCGCTCTCTCCTACTTTTCTCTCTCTCTCTTGCTCCCCCCTCTCTCTCTCTCTATCTCTTTTTAGTGAGAGCCTAAAGATGGTAATGAGGTAAAAAAGTGTCAAACCTTGAAGGACAAAAATATTCCCTTTTCCTCTGTCATGTTCCCTCCTGAGAAACCAGGGCTGAAGCAAGTATGTCACAAGTATAGCAATAATAGATAAACCTGTCTAGAATTCATGACAACATATTTCACACAGATATATACTTTGGAACTGTGCAACCCTGAGATATACTGTATGTTTGTATTACAAAAAAAAAGGTAAATGGTGAATCCTTATTTTGAAGAGTGAGACATTCCACTGGATACCCTGCAGTGTGTTTGCTGGCTGTGAAGTTTGAGGGTTTTGAAAGTGAATCTTGCAGTGGAATGTGACAATAGTTTATTTCCTTGTGGGAAATGCTGGGGAAAAGTTCATTGTTTTCACATTTCCTGGCCGTGTGGTCGGTAGACTGGAAGAATGGAATGGCCATCACAGCCCCCAGCTATAAATCATCCCAAAATGTCTATTACATAAAGCTGTAATGCTAGGAAGCACGCACACACACACACACACACACACACACACCATCAATCTCCTGTGTTCTGCACTGAACTTAAACGCGGACATAAAGATGTGAACACAAAAATGATAGAAGGCTGCTGTGGCTGAACACACAGGGCATCTCCTCTCGTGCTAAAATCTCTCCAATACTAAACACTAGGGAGGGCTATCTGCTGTAGTTGGCCTATACAATGTGACATTACTTTAAAATGGCACCCTATTCCCTACTTTTGACAAGAGTCATTATGGGCCCGGATCAAAAGGAGTGCACTATGTAGGGAACACAGCCATTTGGGACATACCCAAAGCTCCCTCTCCCACTCTCTACTCCCAGCACTATCACACAGCAGACTGGCCTGACCTTATCACAAGATGGAGAGCCCTATTCAATCACCAGCACTAACCAGCCCTGTGGAAAAGGTCACAATAACACTGCGCTTCTGCAGCCCCGGGGAGGAAAACCATATTTTAACTGACTTATGTAGAGGACATGGGTGCTAACATTCTTGTAGTGCCGAGGAGACTGATGTTTTGAGCCGTGCTGGATACTGGAACGTGGTTAAAAGATGTGATGCAAAAGGCCCTAGAATATTCAATACCGTAGTTGATTCAACACCTATACGTCACGTCCCCTCCCTTTGTATCTCTGTAGACTACAGCCTCCCCCAGAACCCTCTAGAACTTCATTCTCTCTACTCCGTCTCTTTCTCTCTAGAGATCCCAACCTTCTTTCTCTGAAGATATTTGTCTTTCTTCCCTCCCTCCCTCCCTCCCTCCCTCCCTCCCTC
>NC_074674.1:427500-435000 GCF_029448725.1 Salvelinus fontinalis
GTTTTTTCAATATAGTTTTATTAGATTTTTGAAATTTATTCGGGACGTTAGGCGTGTTGCGTTGTGTGCCTTTGTTCAGAAAGGAGAGCTTCGCGCCACTTGGCTAGTGCGCTTGCTAATTCAAGAGGGAAAATGGACGTTCTAAATCCAAACAACGATTGTTCTTGACAAAGGACATCTTGTACAACATTCTGATGGAAGATCAGCAAAAGTAGGAAACATTTTATGATGCTATTTCATATATCTGTCGCACTGTGTACTAGTAGTTTTGCGCCTTATGTCGTAATGAAGATATTTTTAGAATTCTAACACTGCGATTGCATTAAGAACTAGTGTATCTATCATTTCCTATACAACATGTATTTTTTTGTAATGTTTCTGAATAGCTATTTGGTCAGAATAGGTGAGAGTCTAATAGAAATACCTGCACATTCTGGGAAAAAGAAGCTACGTTAGCATAATGGATAACCACTGATTTCAGCTCTAAATATGCACATTTTCGAACAAAACATAAGTGTATGTATAACCTGATGTTATAGGACTGTCATCTGAGGAAGGTTTATGAAGGTTAGTGAAAATTAATATCTTTTGCTGGTTTATTTGCTAACGCTAACGTGCCTATTGCTATCGCTAACGTGCCTTGATGAATGAATGCGGTTGTGTGGTAGGCTATTGTAGTAACCTAATATAATGCTATATTGTGTTTTCGCTGTAAAACACTTAAAAAATCTGAAATATTGGCTCGATTCACAAGATGCTTGTCTTTCATTTGCTGTACACGATGCATTTTTCAGAAATGTTTTATGATGAGTATTTAGGTATTCCACGTTTGTCTCTATAATTACTCTGGCTGCTTCGGTGCTATTTTTGACGGTAGCTGTGATGGTAGCTGCAATGTAAAACTGATTTATACCTCAAATATGCACATTTTTCGAACAAAACATAGATTTATTGTATAACATGTTATAAGACTGTCATCTGATGTAGTTGTTTCTTGGTTAGTTTGGTTGGTTCTTGGTTAGTTAGGTTGGCTTTGTGCATGCTACCTGTGCTGTGAAAAATGTCTGTCCTTCTTTGTATTTGGTGGTGAGCTAACATAAATATACGTGCTGTTTTCGCTGTAAAACATTTTAAAAATCGGACATGTTGGCTGGATTCACAAGATGTGTACCTTTCATTTGCTGTATTGGACTTGTTAATGTGTGAAAGATAAATATTTCCAAAAAATATATTTTGAATTTTGCGCTCTGCCTTTTCAGTGGAATGTGGGAGGAGTTCCGCTGGCGGAACGCTGGAGCGGTAAAGGTTAATTGCTATATTGTAATTACTTTGGCCAATTTATTACCTTACCTCTCTTATCCTACCTCATTTGCACACACAGTATATACAGTACACATATACAGTATACAGTACACACTTCTTATGGCTGCAGGGGCAGTATTGAGTAGCTTGGATGAAAGGTGCACAGAGGTGCCCATATTAAATGGCCTGCTTCTTAGTCCAAGTTGCTAATATATGGATATTGGATAGAAAACACTCTGAAGTTTCTAAAACTGTTTGAAATATGTTTGTGAGTATAACAGAACTCATATGGCAGGCAAAAACCTGAGAAGTTCCACTTCCTGTTTGAATTGTTTCTGAGGTGTCAGATTTTCAACCATGCTCTCAATTGAAATGACAGTGAGATGGGCTTCCACTAGATGTCAATAGTCAACAGAACTTTGTCTGATGACTCTAATGTGAAGGGGGGCTGAAGGAGAGAGGAATGAGTAATCACTTCCACGGGCTGATCGCGCATTCACCATGCGCCTTAACCATGCGCCTTCACATGAGGAGGACGTCCATTCCATCGCTCTTCTAAAGTCAATTTAATTTTCCGGTTGGAACGTTGTTCAAGATGTATGTTAACAACATTCTAAAGATTGATTCAGTACATCGTTTGACATGTTTCTACTGACTGTTACGGAACTTTTGGACATTTCGTCACGTTATAGTGGAGGCGCTTTCGGACTTTGGAATTGTTTACCGAAGGCGCGAACCAAAGTAGCTAATTGGACATAAATAACGAACATTATCGAACAAATCAAACATTTATTGTGGACCTGGGATTCTTAGGACTGCATTCTGATGAAGTTCATCAAAGGTAAGGAAACATTTTTCATGTATTTTCTGGTTTCTGTTGAGTCCAACATGGCGGCTAATTTGGTTATTGTTCTGAGCTCCGTCTCAGATTATTGCATGATTTGCTTTTTCCGTAAAGTTTTTTTGAAATCTGACACAGCGGTTGCATTTTTTTATTTTTTTTATTTATTTATTTATTTATTTTTTATTTTTTATACCTTTATTTAACTAGGCAAGTCAGTTAAGAACAAATTCTTATTTTCAATGACGGCCTAGGAACAGTGGGTTAACTGCCTGTTCAGGGGCAGAACGACAGATTTGTACCTTGTCAGCTCGGGGATTTGAACTTGCAACCTTCCGGTTACTAGTCCAACGCTCTAACCACTAGGCTACGCTGCATTAAGGAGAGGTATATCTATAATTCCATGTGTATAACTTGTATTATCATCTACATTTATGATGAGTATTTCTGTTGAAACGATGTGGCTATGCACTATCACTGGATGTTTTTGGAACTAGTGAATCTAACGCGCCAATGTAAACTCAGATTTTTTGTTATAAATATGAACTTTATCAAACAAAACATGCATGAAGTCCTATGAGTGTCATCTGATGAAGATAATCAAAGGTTAGTGATTCATTTTATCTCTATTTCTGCTTTTTGTGAAAGCTATCTATCGCTGGAAAAATAGCTGTGCTTATTGTGGTTTGATGGTGACCTAACATAATCGTTTGTAGTGCTTTCGCTGAAAAGCATATTTGAAATCGAACACTTTGGTGGGATTAACAACACGAATACCTTTAAAATTATATAAAACACATGTATGTTTGAGGAATTTTAATTATGAGATTTTTTTTTGTGGAATTTGGCGCCCTGCACTTTATCTGGCTGCTGTCATATCGATCCCAGTAGCGGGATGCAGCAATAAGAAGTTATTAAAGTGGCTAAATGCATAGACGACAACAGAGAGTAGCAGTGGTATAAAGAGGGGTGGGGTGCTTGGTCCTCTTTTTCCTGTAGTCCATAATCATCTCCTTTGTCTTGATCACGTTGAGGGAGAGGTTGTTGTCCTGGCACCACACAGACAGGTCTCTCACCTCCTCCCTTTAGACTGTCTCGTCATTGTTGGTGATCAGGCCTACCACTGTTGTGTCATTGGAGTCATGCCTGGGCGTGCAGTCATGAGTGAACAGGAAGTACAGGAGGGGAATGAGCACACACATCTGAGGAGCCCCTGTGTTGAGGATCACCTTGGTGGATGTGTTGTTACCTACCCTTACCACCTGGGGTCAGCAAGTCCGGATCCAGTTGCAGAGGGAGGTGTTTAGTCCCAGGGTCCTTTGCTTATTGATGAGCTTTGAGGGAACTGTGGTGTTGAACGCTGGGCTGTATTCAACGAATAGCATTCTCACATAGGTGTTACTTTTGTCCAGGTGGGAAAGGTCAGTGTGGAGTGCATCATCTGTGGATCTGTTGGGATGATATGCAAATCAGAGTGGGGTAGGGTTTCTGGGATGATGGTGTTGATGTGAGCCATGACCAGCCTTTCAAAGCACTTCATGACTACACATGTGAGTGCTACGGGTCGCTAGTAATTTAGGCAGGTTACCTTAGTGTTCTTGGGCACAGGGACTATGATGGTCTGCTTCAAACATGTTCGTATTACAGACTCAGACAGGGAGAGGTTGAAAATGTCAGTGAAGACACTTGCCAGTTGGTCAGCGCATGCTTGCAGTACACGTCCTGGTAATCCGTCTAGCCCTGCGTCCTTGTGAATGTTGACCTGTTTAAAGGTCTTGCTCACATCGGCTGCGGAGAGCGGAATCACACAGTCTTCCGGAAGAGCTGGTGCTCTCATGCATGGTTCAGTGTTATTTGCCTCGAAGCGAGCATAGAAGTAGTTTAGCTTGTCTGGTAGGCTCGTGTCACTGGGCAGCTCTCGGCTGTGCTTCCCTTTGTAGCCTGTAGTAGATTGCAAGCCCTGCCACATCCGACGAGCATCAGAGCCGGTGTAGAACAATTCGATCTTAGTCCTGTATTGACGCTTTGCTTGTTTGATGGTTCATCGGAGGGCATAGCAGGATTTCTTATAAGCTTCTGGGTTAGAGTCCTGCACCTTGAAAGTGTCAGCTCTAGCCTTTATCTCAGTGCAGATGTTGCCTGTAATCCATGGCTTCTGGTTGGGGTATGTACGTACAGTCACTGTGGGGACAACGTCATCAATGCACTTATTGATGAAGCTATTGACTGATGTGGTGTACTCCTCAATGCCATCGGAGGAATCACGGAACATTTTCCAGTCTGTTCTAGAAAAACAGTCCTGTAGCTTACTATCTCCTTCATCTGAACACTTTTTTATTGATCTAGTCACTGGTGCTTCCTGCTTTAATTTGAGCTTATAAGCAGGAATCAGGAGAATATAATTATGGTCAGATTTGCCAAATGGAGGGCGCGGGAGAGCTTTGTATGCGTCTCTGTGTGTGGAGTAGAGGTGCTCCAGAGTCCCTTTTCCTCTGGTTGCACATTTAACATGCTGATAGAAATTTGGTAAAATGGATTTAAGTTTCCCTGCATTAAAGTCCCCGGCTATTAGGAGCGCCGCCTCCGGGTGAGCATTTTCTTGTTTGCTTATGGCAGAATACAGCTCATTCAATGCTGTCTTAGTGCCAGTCTCCGACTGTAGTGTTATGTAAACAGCTACGAAGAATACAGATGAAAACTCTCTCGGTAGGTAGTGTGGTGTACAGCTTATCATGAGAAACTCTACCTCAGGCGAGCAATAGCTCAAGACCACAGATATCGTGCACCAGCTGTTATTTACAAAAATACATAGTCCGCCACCCCTTGTCTTACCAGACGCCACTGTTCTATCCTTCCAGTACATCATATAACCAGCCAGCTGTATGTTAATATTGTCGTCGTTCAGCCACGACTCCGTGAAGCATAAGATGTTACAGTTTTTTATTTCCCGTTGTTATTTTAATCTTCCGTGTAACTCATCAATTTTAATTCTCCAAGGATTGCACATTTACTAGCAGTATGGTGGGAAGTGGGGGTTTTTTCGATCGCCTACGAATTCTCAGAAGGCAGCCCGCCCTTTGGCCACTCTTTCTCGGTCTCCTCTTCACGCGGTTCAAGTGGACCGGGGCCTGTTCCCGAGGAAGCAGTATATCCTTTGCGTCGGACTCGTCAGAGTCGTGAAAGGAAAAAAACGATTATGTTAGTCCGTGGTGAATAATCGCAGTCCCGATGTCTAGAAGCTATTTTCGGTCATAAGAGACGGTAGTGGCAACATTATGTACATTCGTCTTCTTCTCCGGCACCATCATACTATATCTAGCCCTCCCTTGACAGATAGGGAGAGGGGGATAATGGGGACTTAGGTGGTGAGAGAGGGGGGTTGGGGATACAGGTAGTATTTGTGCAACAGAGGGATCAGCAGATTTGGGTGTGTGTGGGTTCGTTTCTGTGTTGGGGGAATTTTGTGATGATTAGTCCTCATAGATTATGCATGCCAGATTTTAGTAGGTCAAACCCCAGAATTTAAAGCATAGAGAGCGAGTTCCCACAGGGGCCAAACACTGTAATTTTGGAGAGAGGACACTTTAGAGACTTCCCTTAGCCATCGCTCATCTCTCGCCCCCCCCCCCCCCCCCCCCCCCCCGCCCCCTGCTATGAGCCTGGTGAACTTGTTGCACAATTGAATAATAATATAATATATGCCATTTAGCAAATGACCATCAAATTCAAATTCACTAGTAAACTTGCTTTTCTTACAGACAATCTATATTTTTTTTTGGGGGGGGGGGTGTAAAAACAAATGCTAGTGTACTGTATATGTTGCGGTTTCATAGACATGCAGCTAGGGCGATGCTCAGTGCTACGAGTATGCTGTGCTCCTCCACCCATGTACACTGTAGAAAGGAGGACGGCACAGTTGTGAAGTGCTTTTTTGTGATTGGAATTATCCACAATTATGCGTCGGTTCTATTCAGTTTGTCTGAAATCAAATAACGAATTTGGCAGATCAATGTGATTTACTTTCCTATTGACTGAACGCTTCGAAATTGCTTTTCAACACGTGCACATTCGCATTGAACAGCGGTGGGTGCAACGTAGCGGTGGCAGAGTTGGAGGCATGGCCTATTGGGGGCGTGGGTTTTTGGTTGTTTTTCTTAACTTCCCACGAGAGGGAATGTCATTCCAGGAAATATATTCCATTTTATTTTGAAATATTTTAAGTGCATTTTCCACACTAAATTGTATGTGATTGTGGTTTAAGTACTGCAATGCTGGAAGTGCTTGTGTGGATGAGGCCTTCATTATTTGGTTAATAATGGTGTAGCAGATTGATGTGAAAGTCTTACGTAAAGGTGTTTGGAGTCATTACTTCATGTTACGGAACATACTTCATATCTTGCTTAAGAGGCAATTGATTTAATTGCTTGAAAACCAATTCATGAAATTTGGAGAGGCAGTTCCAAAGTGAAAAACCTTACTTGCTACAACATATGTACTAGTTTGAATTCATGTTATTTGGTAGGTTTAACAAAAGGGGAAAGTAAGATGAATGTCGAAAGAAATAGGTTGCAAATTGAAATATTGGTATTGAACAGTTGGCATTGAATCATATATTTGGTTCCAAACAAATGTTGTTTTTTTCAATTGAGAAAACCAAACCCATTTACTTGTACCCAGTTGATCCAGTTTTTATTAGGATGATCCAAAGATTATTATTTTTTTTTACAGTGTATATATAGCATGTTGGACAGGGTGGTAGCTAGCAGGGTAGTCATTGAAATAGATATTGTAAAGTTCCACATATGCAGGAATCTGGGAGTGTGAAATTACATCAAGGATTTTCATGCAGTCCCTATGTGTGTGTGAAATATTAATGAAACCTGGGGCCTGTGGCGCTCTCACACACGAGCTCGCGCATGCTCTCGAGTGTGTTAGTGTTAGTGTATGTGTGCGTGTGTGGTATGTAAGTGTCAGCCGCAGTGTATTCCATGGCTGGTGGCTAGAGGGAGACTCTCCTCAGGTCTTTTAGGTTTGACTCAAGCTTTCTTCAGCGACCACGCCTCAGACTTTCTCAGGCTCTCACTCCGAGCAACACACCTCAATAAACACACCAGTCACTACTCATATGTGTACATGCTGTATATTCAACACTCATACATTCAACACTAGCACCAAGGGCCTTGAGGTAATATTCATCTTCGCCACTGGCAGACTATTGAATAATACACAGATAGAGAGATATATTGTACATATACAGGACAGACAGACACATATGAAGACAGAGACACACACACATAGATATATGCATGCAGGACGGACAGACAGACAGACAGACAGACAGACAGACAGACAGACAG